>NC_087152.1:29894316-29939316 GCF_035594125.1 Scylla paramamosain | reverse complement strand
CCCAAGACACCCCTCAAAAAAAAAAAAAAAAAAAAAAAAAGAAAAGAAAGAAAAAGAAAAAGAAAGAAAGAAAAAAAGAAAAAAAAATCATGTGAGGTCCATTCAAAAGATATCTAATTTTGAACTATGGAACAAAAAAGTGGTTTACTTTTTTGTATCTAACTATTTTGCAAAGAGACCCCTGTGTGACTCAACACATTTAGCACACCAGTCCTTCCATCATTAGAAATGTCTGGAGAGCCTATTCTGGAATGTTCACCTGCATTGTCAACTTAAGAAACAGCCTGAGATCACAAGATGTCACATCTCAAAAGTAAGGAGCCTGGCAAACATGAGGAATTGTTTGAGCTAGAAATCCTAGATTGGGTGTGAAGGATGGACTCAAGCAATGTCATGATGTAGTTGCTTGACTACCACAGACTGTCCTATTCTTTACACCTAATTCTGGATTTCTTGGCCAAATAAATTGTTTGTCAGGTTCCTTCAGGTTTGTCAGGCTCCCTGCTCTCCAAACATGGCCCCTTGTGATTAATGTCTGTCTCCTAAGCTGAAGGTGCCACAGAAAGGATCCCAAACTGAGAATTGAGAAGACATCAAGCAGTGCAGTGGTGCACCAATCTAGGACTTCCAGAATGTCTACTGCTGTTTCCAGAAATGGAAGGACTGATAGACCAAGCATAAGGTCAAATCACAAGAAGCCAATTTTGAAAGATATTTAAGTTATAAAACTTGTCCTGAAGTTAGATATTTTCTTAACAGACCTCATGTATTACAATAAAGTTTAATCACCACCACCACAAGTACCTATCTAAATACATCCACTTCCACACCTTCATCCACAACCACACATCCACATATGTACACACACACCTTTTGGTTCTGTTCCTCGTGTCCCTTATTCTTCCCTTCAAGCTCTGCCACTTTGTCTTGGCACTCAGATAGGTCACCAAAAGTCTGCGTCACCTTCTTCTTCAGGTCACTAATGGAGTACTGCAATGTGCCCTTCACCGTTTTCTCCTGCAACAGTGTGAACCCATGTTGTGGTTTGGTTCCCCCTTGTGTGTTGGACAAGTCTATGTATCACTTTCATTTTCTTGCCTGTGTGCCCTTTTGCTTATTTCCATCTACTGTTGCTCATTACTGCCTGTTCATTTATGCTCTCTCTCTCTCTCTCTCTCTCTCTCTCTCTCTCTCTCTCTCTCTCTCTCTCTCTCTCTCTCTCTCTCTATCACAAGAGTTGGAACAAGTTGTCAACATTAGCTGAGCAATGTAACATTAGTAAATATATATAACCAAATATGTTCCAATTTCACTTCAAAGGTATTGTAATCCAAACATTCCAAGTACATGCTCTGGTAATGTAGTAAGGCCATAGAATAAGCAGCAGTATTAGAAATTGTATGTGATATAAATAAACTGTTTCTGCATCTCTCTCTCTCTCTCTCTCTCTCTCTCTCTCTCTCTCTCTCTCTCTCTCTCTCTCTCTCTGTCTCATCACATGGAAATGTCAGTTAAGATGTGAAATTAATAATCACTTCCATACATAATCAAGTATAAGAGAAAACACTTTAACATTAGACTATATACTAGAGTTCTATCTGCTGGTCCATTCAGTAATATTTACTTCATACACACTTAAAATGTCAGATCATGAAATATTTTAGTCTTCTTATTCCTATTTCTACCTCTGACACACTTATACTGATAATAAAATGCTTTGGAGTACTTACACCTACTTATATTGATAGTAAAATGCTTCCATCTAATTACACTATATCTACTTCTACCTGAGACCCACTTATAATGGAAATAATGTGCTATACATATTGACCATTAATACTTCAACATCCTCGGCTCCAGAACCATATCCTGAATTAGTCATTTTCCTCAATTAACTGAACTTTACCACTTGGCACCTCTAGTACATTTCCTGACATATCTTAAATTATTCAAATAGTGGACCTGGAGTGCCAAAAAATGCTTTAAAACACCAAATTTAAATCAAACACAAATACCATGGAACAGGAAGCATGATTTAATTTCTTATTATACAGTGAAATGTTCTGCCTCTTTTTGAATCTCTGTAACCTCTCTCAGTATGCTCACAGTGATGTTCTAAACCAAACTCTTTATGAAAAACTTTAACTTGTTCCATCATCATCATGCCAGATATGTCCACACCATCACTCTTTCATTGGCAACATCCCTGCACCATTACTCAATCATAATCTGTACTCTTTCAATCTTTAATTTTTTTCATATGCACATCTGTTTCTTTTTACTGCCAGCAAACAACTATTTCAACTTTCCTGCTGCTTCTTTATATCATACACAGCTGGTGATCCTGTGCCATAAGCATCACACAGTTAATGGCCAGAAACACCACAGTCCAGCTTTTGCAACACTTCCACTTTCCTTTTATTGTTATTATGTTACGTTTGCATTTTGTATCACAATTATCATTTCTTTCTTTTAAAGACATAAGTAGCTAACATCAAATATAATGTAAAAATGTTCAGCTCAGCAGTGACTACACACACACACACACACACACACACACACACACACATGTAGTATGCGGCTCCTTGAATAAAAATGGAGGTACCGTACTATGACTGTAGTGCCACCTACAGCCCTGCACAGCTAACTAACCACACAGCCATGGCATGTTTAAAAGATATAATATTTAATTTTTAAAAATATAAAATATAGCCAGTTGAAAATGTGGCAAATTTAATGAGGTTTGCATTAAATGATGGCAGAGTATCAATGGTCAACCTGTAGTTCAACTGTATCTATGTACATCTGCAGTGACTCATTGATTTTAGCATTCTAAATAAGTGAATGAAAATAAGAATAATATTCAACCTCTTACTCTTAGTATTTATTTATTTATTTTATTTATTTTTTCATACTGTATTGATATGTCTACTGTTTAAGTCAATATTCTTTATCCTTATAACTGCACTTGCTCAGTAAACCATACATTCCATTAAAAAACTTTTCACATGTATTTTTTTAATTCTATTTATTTTAATTTAATTTAATTTTATTTTATTTATTTATTTTTTTTTTTGTGTGTGTGTGTTGTGTGTGTGTGTGTGTGTGTGATTTATAAATATATAGCTGGCAATGAGTAAAACTCCAGGTTATAACAGTATTCCCAAGATGAATTGATAAACTATCACATAAATAAAATAATCATAAAAGAAATAGATAGGAAGTAAATAAATGAATAATAACAAATTGAAATAAATAATACAATAAAGACATAAAACAGATAGACTCAAGCAAAGAAAACCCTGAGTTGCAAAATCTTCACCATGCATGCAGGTCTGGATGAGCCTTGCAGGACCCATCCGCAAAGGAAATAAAGAACTAAACATACATGATGCTCATTTCTCAAACAGAACAGCCATACACAAACACACACATGCAGGCATAGCTATAAGGGTTCAACTGCATGCATCTAAAGCAAAATTTGTGTAACGTAGCATTGCTGTATAACTTTTGAAGAGAAAAAGACATTAGTACATTAGTGGATGTAATCTAACAAAGGCAAAAATTGATCATTTTTCTTCTTTTATACTTGTAAAGGAAACTGGCCAAGAATAAAAAATAAAAAATAAATAAATAAATAAAAATTATAAAGAATGGTAAAAAAAAACGGCTTAAAAGCCACTCCTTAAAAGGTAGAGCAGAAAAAGGATTTAACTGAGCTGACCATTTTAGTTTTAAATGTGTCAACTGAAATTTTAAGTGTAAATAAAGATCTTCACATAAGTAATAACAGGCTAATAATGATGGTGACAGAGATCATAACAGTAATGATAATGATTGTGAAAACACATAGTTACACAAAAGTGTAATAATTTTCTTCAGGAAAATCTTAAAAAATATTAATGATAATAACAATAATAAATAAATAAATAAATAAATAAATAAATAAATAAATAAATAAAACAAAAGTTGAACATTTAAATATACTTTCTATCAGTCATTCTTACATCAGGGCATGACACATAACAATCCTTAAGTCTATAAAAGAACAGTACCATAAATAAAATGGATATTACCAGCAGAATTGCAATAGCAATTTTTAAAAATTAATATATATGCAAAATTACAACTAAATTTAGAATTATTCAAATACCAAAGCATGGAAGGACTGCTGCTTTAAAAGGGGATGCAAATGTTGCCTGTCAGAACTGATGGCACAGCATTGGCAATTCAGGCAACAACAGATATGAATAAGGAAAACTAAACAGAGACAAAGGTGAAAATGTATGAAAAGTAAATGGGATGAAGTAAGAAAAGCAAATAATGATGTGTAGCATCTGCATCACCACAACAATGTGGCAGTCACTGTTAATGTCTCAAACCACAATACCAATCCTTTAATCATGAATATTCTTTTTCTCTTTTCCTTCAAATCTGCAGTCAAGAGAACAACTGAATCCTGCTTTTAGGATAAGAGGCCACCTCTTTTTAAGAGGTGTACCATCACTGCTTTGTCTTAGCCATGTCTGTCACAACACAACAAAATCCTGTTGTTGAAAAAAAAAGTTTATTTTAGTGTAGTGCCCCTTTTGGGGGCACCTTCAATTGCATGCAACCACAATGCTTCATCTTCTCTATAATTCAGTACAACACTAATACACTGTAGTTCCGTTCCTAAGCTTTGACATAAACTGTGTTTCAGTGGAAGTTGGAACCACACTAAGTAAGCACAGCTGGAACTATTGTTCCAACAGGGTAAATCATGGTGATGAGTAACAATCTCAATTTAAGTATAACAATCCATCTTAACAAATAGATGAACCAAGAAGGATCTGGATTAAGCAGATTCAAATTCACAGAACAAAACAGTTGTCAACTTCATATGCAGAGATTTTTTTTTTTTATGTAAGAGGGTTGCTAGCCAAGGAAAACAAAAAAAAAAGGAAAAGAAATTCCTATGAGGTGCCAGTCCCAAAACAGATGTCAAGAGAATCATTGAAAATTGAAGGATAAGTGTCTTGAAATCTCCCTCTTGAAACAGTTCAAATCATAGGAAGGAGGAAATACAGAAGCAGGCAAGGAGTTCCAGAGTTTACCAGAGAAAGGGATGAAAGACTAAGAATACCGGATAACTCTTGTATTCGAGAGGTGGACAGAACAGGGATGAGAGAAAGAATAAAGTCTTGTGCAGCAAGGCCATGGGAGGAGGGGTGGCATGCAGTTAGCAAGATCAAAGCACCAGTTAGTGTGAAAATAGCAGTAGAAGATAGCAAGAGATGCAACATTGTGGCAATGAGAAAGAGGCTAAAGACAGTCAGTTAGAGGAGAGGAGTTGATAAGACAAAAAGCTTCTGATTCCAACGTCTAAAATAGCGGCATGAGTGGAACCCCCCATACGTGTGAAACACACTACATACATGGACGGATAAGGCCCCTGTACAGAGTTAGCAGCTGGGGGGGTAAGAAAAACTGGTGGAGACAACTCAGAATGCCTAATTTTATAGAAGCTGTTTTAGCTAGAGATGAGATGTGAAATTTCCAGCTTAGATTATAAGTAAAGGACAGACCAAGGATGTTCAGTGTACAAGATAAGGACAGTAGACTGTCACTGAAGAAGAAATGATAGTTGTCTAGGAGGTTGTGTCGAGTTGATAGATGGAGGAACTGAGTTTTTGAGGCACTGAACAATACTAAGTTTACTCTGCCCCCAATCAGAAATTTTAGAGAGATCACAAGTCAGGCATTCTGTGGCTTCCCTGGGTGAACTATTTACCGTATTTGGTGGCTCATAAGACCCACCTTTTCTCCAAAAAAAAAAGTCTCAGGAAATAAGCCTGCATTCTATGAGGCCAAGGTTCAATATTGAGGCAGTGGTTGGTGTTAAGTCTATGGCAACAGAGGCTCTAAAATCAAACCCCAGACATCTTTGCACATATAAACAAAGTGATGATTGGTACTACACCACAAAACAACTCTTTCTTTCAAGGTAACAATATACTGGTAATTCACATAAAATGACACCAGTCAGGAAGAATTTGCCTAAGTGACCATGCACCATCATTGCATGTACCAAAACAAACATACGGTCAGTTACATGCGGAACCCAGTGACATGGGCAAGCTTTACTGTGTTCTTTACAGTGTGATGCTATTACTCCTTGAGGTAAGACACACTCATACAACTAAAATTGCACTATCTTTTAACATTCTTATGAACAAACTTTATTACCCCAGTAGTCTCTCACAGTCACTGCCAACGCCATATGCCAGGTACATGTTTACATCTCACAACAGGATTGGTATGTAGGCTACTAGCAAATATTAAAGTTTTTAAATGCAAAATATTGGGATCTAATGATGATCTAAATGCATGTGAGAGTCTTCAAATGTCAGGTGAAATCCTTCACTTCATATTCAGAGCTTAAATTGGCTCATTTATCTTTTTTTTCATTCCAATGTCTGCCAAAACTGGGTGCGTCTTATGAGCCATCAAATACAGTACTTCTTGAAAGGGTGGCATCTACGAAAAGACGAGGAAAAGTGCAGGGTGGTATCATCAGCATAGGAGTGAATACGACAAGAAGTTTGGTTTAGATCATTGATGAATAATAGAAAGAGAGTGGGTGACAGGATAGAACCCTGAGGAACACCACTGTTAATAGTAAACTGTTATAAGGAGGAGGCAGTAGGCACCTGCCGAAACGATAATTACTCCCAGTGAGGTCTAAAGCACTGTTCAGGGGGTGCTGTGAACTTATCATTAAACCCAGCTGTGACCTCACTGAATGTTTCCCTTTGTGTCTCACAACACAAGGGGGCAGTCACAGCCTGCCCTCTAAAGACAACTCTCTACCTCCACACAAAACTACAAGCACCTAATAACACACACACCCTTCACTCAAAAATTTTAAAATCATGGCGACTCCTACACCAGCCTCGGAGTCCCCATCTGGGGAGGGGACCATAAATGTCTCCAGGTCGGACTGCCTTCCCGTCGACGACCCTAAGTGTCTTGACACCCCCCTCAACTTTTTCTTCATTAACTTCTGCAACATTCGCGGTCTAAGATCTAATTTTCAATCTGTAGAACACCACCTCTCCTCTTCTAAACCTCATCTTCTTTTCCTCACTGAAACTCAGGTGTCTGAGGCAACTGACAGTAGCCCCTTTTCTGTTCCCTCCTACTTTCTCTATCCTCATTTTCGATCCAAAGCTGGATGCTGCGTTTATGTGCGCAATGACTTAACCTGCTCTCGTGCCCACGCTCTTGAATCTTCCAAGTTTTCCACCATCTGGCTACGACTACAGAGTCATTCTCATACTAAATTTATCTGTGCTGTATACCTCTCTCCTAACTCCTCTGACTATAAGAAATTCTTTGACTACTTAACTTCCAAAGTGGAGCACATTCTGACCCTCTTCCCTTTTGCAGAGATCTCCATTCTTGGAGACTTCAATGTTCACCACCAGCTTTGGCTTTCCTCTCCCTTCACTGACCATCCTGGTGAACTAGCCTACAACTTTGCTATCCTCCATGACCTAGAGCAATTGGTGCAACACCCTACTCGTATTCCTGACCGTCTTGGAGATACGCCCAACATTCTTGACCTTTTCCCGACCTCTAATCCTTCTGCTTATGCTGTCACCCTTTCTTCTCCGTTGGGCTCCTCCGATCACAATCTCATATCTTTATCTTGTCCTATCACTCCAATCCCTCCTCAGGATCCCCCTAAGCAAAGGTGCCTCTGGCGTTTTGCCTCTGCTAGTTGGGGGGACCTGAGGAGGTATTTTGCTGATTTTCCTTGGAATGACTACTGCTTCCGTGTCAGAGACCTGTCTTTGTGTGCTGAGCGCATAACAGAGGTGATAGTGTCTGGCATGGAGGTGTACATTCCTCACTCTTTCTCGTCCTAAACCTTCTAAACCTTGGTTTAACACAGCTTGTTCTCGTGCTATACATGACAGAGAGGTGGCCCACAAAAGGTACTTAAGCCTTCCATCACCAGAATCTCATGCACTTTATATTTCTGCCCGGAACCAAGCCAAGTCTGTTCTCCAACTAGCCAAAAACTCCTTCATTAATTAACAGAAAATGTCAAAAACTTTCAAGATCTACCTAACTCCCCTCGTGATTTCTGGCATCTAGCCAAAAATATCTCCAATAACTTTGCTTCTTCTTCTTTCCCTCCTCTACTTCAACCAGATGGCACCACTGCTATCACATCTATTTCTAAAGCTGAACTCTTTGCTCAAACCTTTGCTAAAAACTCTACCTTGGATGATTCTGGGCTTGTTCCTCCCTCTCCTCCACCCTCTGACTACTTCATGCCACCTATTAAAATTCTTCGCAATGATGTTTTCCATGCCCTCGCTGGCCTCGGAAGGCTTATGGACCTGATGGGGTCCCTCCTATTGTTCTCCGAAACTGTGCCTCCGTGCTTGCACCTTGCCTAGTCAAACTCTTTCAGCTCTGTCTGTCAACATCTATCTTTCCTTCTTGCTGGAAGTTTGCCTACATTCAACCTGTTCCTAAAAAGGGTGACCGCTCTAATACCTCAAACTACCGTCCTATTGCTTTAATTTCCTGCTTATCTAAAGTTTTTGAATCTACCCTCAACAGGAAGATTCTTAACCCTTTCCTTCCGGCGCTTAAATTATTTTCCCGTTTTGTATGACAGCTAAAAATGGTAAACCTAGAAATTGTCAGAAAATTGTTTGAATATTAATAATTATTTTCTCTTTGTTATTCTGAATACAATGATATACTTTGTAGCTCGATGTGACCTCTCAAAGTTGAGTTTATGCCTTATAAAGGATTTCTCCTCCTCCCGCTGTGTGATCCGTCATCCAGAAACGGCCCGGAGAGCGATGACGCCGCGCACACACACACTCTCTCTCTCTCTCTCTCATCTTGGAGGGGAAATTGTACACTTCCAATGAGAGAGAGAGAGAGAGAGAGAGAGAGAGAGAGAGAGAGAGAGAGAGAGAGAGAGAGAGAGAGAGAGAGAGAGAGAGAGAGAGAGAGAGAGAGAGAGAGAGAGAGAGAGAGAGAGAGAGAGAGATTTCATCCCTTTTCACATCAAGTTTCAGGCAAATAACATTCTCTCTCTTTCTCTCTCTCTCTCTCTCTCTGACAAGTTACCTTCTACCATTTTATTATAAAATCGAAGATAATGAAAAAATTAACATGAAAGAATGATAGGTATCATCTCTCTGTTCTGATAAAGGAGGTGGATCCTGTAAATCATTTTCCGAGTCCTCACTAATGTCTTCGCTTTCTTCAGCTTCTTCTTCTAAATATTCACTGTCACTGTTTTCAAACTCAGAAGCACTGCTAAATACATATGTTGTGTCCTGCTCCATGGTGAGTTATGATCTGAGATCCTTGGCTCTTATCAAGATGTCTCTTCACACTTATCATGGTGCTTTCCACCCGGCGGGTCGCTGGGGTTCCCAAGTGTCGCCCGGAGAAAGGGAAAATAGCTTAGTTACCACTAAATTTCCAGAGCTAGTGACAACACTACATGTGGAAACATGCCAGACACTTCCACTCACACCATCTGACTCGAGAAACTGCGCTTGGACCTCAAAATTGAGGCGCGAAAATTCTTGATTACCGGTATGATCGCCGTCGCTACGGACGCATTTTTGCAATCGTATATATACGATTGCCGGAAGGAAAGGGTTAAACATCTATCACTTCACAACCTTCTATCTGATCGCCAGTATGGGTTCCGTCAAGGCCGCTCTACTGGTGATCTTCTGGCTTTCCTTACTGAGTCTTGGTCATCCTCTTTTAGAGACTTTGGTGAAACTTTTGCTGTTGCCTTGGACATATCAAAAGCCTTTGATAGAGTCTGGCACAAAGCTTTGATTTCCAAACTACCCTCCTACGGTTTCTATCCTTCTCTCTGTAACTTCATCTCAAGTTTCCTTTCTGAACGTTCTGTTGCTGCTGTGGTAGACGGTCACTGTTCTTCTCCTAAATCTATTAACAGTGGTGTTCCTCAGGGTTCTGTCCTGTCACCCACTCTCTTCTTATTATTCATTAATGATCTTCTAAACCAAACTTCTTGTCCTATCCACTCCTATGCTGATGATACCACCCTGCACTTTTCCACATCTTTTCATAGACGTCCAACCCTTCAGGAGGTAAACATATCACGCAGGGAAGCCACAGAACGCCTGACTTCTGATCTTTCTAAAATTTCTGATTGGTGCAGAGCAAACTTGGTATTGTTCAATGCCTCAAAAACTCAATTCCTCCATCTATCAACTCGACACAACCTTCCAGACAACTATCCCCTCTTCTTCAATGACACTCAACTGCCCCCGTCTTCTACACTGAACATCCTCGGTCTGTCCTTTACTTATAATCTGAACTGGAAACTTCACATCTCATCTCTAGCTAAAACAGCTTCTATGAAGTTAGGTGTTAAGAGACGTCTCCGCCAGTTTTTCTCACCCCCCCAGCTGCTAACTCTGTACAAGGGCCTTATCCGTCCATGTATGGAGTATGCTTCACATGTCTGGGGGGGGTTCCACTCATACTGCTCTTCTAGACAGGGTAGAATCAAAAGCTTTTCGTCTCATCAACTCCTCTCCTCTAACTGACTGTCTTCAGCCCCTCTCTCACCGCCGCAATGTTGCATATCTAGCTGTCTTCTACCGCTATTTTCATCCCAACTGCTCTTCTGATCTTGCTAACTGCATGCCTCCCCTCCTTCCGCGGCCTCGCTGCACAAGACTTTCTTCTTTCTCTCACCCCTATTCTGTCCACCTCTCTAACGCAAGAGTTAACCAGTATTCTCAATCATTCATCCCTTTCTCTGGTAAACTCTGGAACTCCCTGCCTGCTTCTGTATTTCCACCTTCCTATGACTTGAATTCCTTCAAGAGGGAGGTTTCAAGACACTTATCCACCAATTTTTGACCACTGCTTTGACCCTTTTATGGGACTGGAATTTCAGTGAGCATTTTTTTTATTAGATTTTTGTAGCCCTTGGCCAGTATCCTTCCTACATAAAAAAAAAAAAAAAAAGATTAAGGAGAAGAACAGTGACCATCTACCACAGCAGCAATAGAATGGTCAGAAAGGAAACTTGAGATGAAATTACAAAGAGAAGGATAGAAACCATAGGAGGGTAGTTTTGAAATCAAAGCTTTGTGCCAAAAGTTTTTGATATGTCTAAGGCAACAACAAAAATTTCACCAAAATCCCTAAAAGAGAATGACCAAGACTCAGTAAGGAAAGTAAGATCACCAGTAGAGCAGCCCTGACAGAATCCATACTGGCGATCAGATAGAAGGTTGTGAAGTGATAGATGTTTAAGACTCTTCCTGTTGAGGATACAATCAGTGATAGATGTTTAAGACCCTTCCTGTTGAGGATACAATCAAAAACTTAAAAGGCAGAAAATTAAAGCAATAGGACAGTAGTTTTAGGGATTAGAATGGTCACTCTTTTTAGGAACTGGTTGAATGTAGGTAAACCTCCTGAAAGAAGGAAAGGTAGATGTTATTAGACAGATCTGAAAGAGTTTGACTAAGCAAGGTGCAAACACAGAGGCACAGTTTTGAAGAACAATAGAAGGGACCTCATTAGATCCATAAGCCTTTCAAGGGTTAAGGCCAGAGAGGGTATGAAAAACCCTGCAAAGGATCTTAGTGGGTAGCATGTAGTTGGAAGGTGGAGGAGAGGGAAGAAGGAACAAGCCCTGAATCCTCCAAGGTAAGAGTTTTAGCAAAGGTTTGAACAGAGTTCAGCTTTAGAAATAGATAAGATGGCAGTGGTGCCATTAGGTTGAAATAAAGGAGGGAAAGCTGAAGAAGCAAAGTTATTGGAGATGTTTTTTGATGGGAGTCAGAAATCATGAAGGGAGTTAGATCTTGAAAGATTTTGACAGTTTCTATTAATGAAGGAGTTTTTGGATAGTTGGAGAACAGACCTGGCATGATTCTGGGCAGAAATATAAAGTGCATGAGATTCAGGTGATGGAAGGCTCAAGTACCTTCTGTAGGCCACCTCTCTATCATGTATAGCACGATAACAGGCTGTGTTAAACCAAGGTTTGGAAGGTTTAGGCCGAGAAAATGCCAAACACTATCACTTCTGTTATGCACTCAGCACACAGAGACAAGTCTGTGACACAGAAGCAGTAATCATTCCAGGGAAAACCAGAATAACACTTCCTCAGGTCCACCCAATTAGCAGAAGCAAAATGCCAGAGGCACCTCTGCTTTGGAGGATACTGAGGAGGGATTAGAGCAATAGGACAAGATACAGATATGAAGTTGTGATCAGAGGAGCCCAACTAAGGAGATAGGGTAATAGAATAAGCAGAAGGATTAGAGATTAGGAAAAGATTAAGAATGTTGGCCATATCTCCAAGACGATCAGGAATACGAGAAGGGTGTTGTATTAGTTGTTATAGGTCATGGAAGATAGCAAAGTTAAAGGCTAGTTCACTAGGATGGTCAGTGAAGAGAGAGGAAAGCCAAAGCTGGTGGAGAAGACTGAAATCTCCAAGAATGGAGATCTCTGCAAAAGGAAAGAGAGAATGTGCTCCACATTGGAAGTTAAGTAGTCAGACAATTTCTCTTATAGTCAGAGAAATTGAGAGGTATACAGCACAGATAAATTTAGTTTGACAATGACTGTAGTTGTAGCCAGATGTTGGAAAATTCAGAAGATTCAAGACATGGACACTCAAGGAGCAATTGGAGTTACACTCCTGCTCAACTAGTAGCCTTTACTCAACATACTACTCCAGACCAACATTCCACTCATGAATAAAGCTAAGTATTCTATTAGTATCAGGCCTGTACTGCTAGGTGCTTAGCTCACTATATGGCTGTCTAAAACTAAGGCATTAGCCCTTATATGATAATTTCGCCATATTGGTCCTTTGAACCGGATCCTCCTACAGCATGAAAAAAGAACAATTCTTTGCCTTTATTTTCATGGCTGGCTTGCTCTATGCTGGTCAACACTCTAGGAAACTCACTCAATGCTTTCACATCACCACCAGCAGCTTCACCTTGCACCTTAAAATTATGCAATTTAGCATGAGCCTTAAACTGCATAAATCAACCCTTACTGACCAAGAATTCTTCACTTTCATTCACTTCTCCCTTTTTACTTTTCAAAGCTTCAAACAATATTTTACCATTCTCCTGAATTAACTTAAGGCTCACTGGGATACACCACTGATGCTAGTCTTCCAGTCACAGCTCTAATAACTGCTTCATCTCACTAATCAGATCACTACACTGCTTGATTATCACAGTCAATTTCCATGGAGCAGAGCCTTTCATATGGTCAAGGATGCAACCTTTCACTGGCCTTTCTTCCTTCTATGTACATTTCACTATGTTTAATTTAACTTCCATAGTGATTGCTTTCCTTTTCCTTGATGCACTACCATCAGAGGAGTCTGCATCACGCTAGGGAACCTTAATGAAGGGCAAAAGAGGCAACACAAATGAGAGCAAGTAAGTATTTATCCAGAATGGCACACAATCGAGACTGACCAATACTTCCTTCTTCATTCTGTCACCACATAATGATGTATTCCTCTGCTGTGCTCACTTACTAGTTCTTTGTATTATTTTCATTTATTATCAAAAAAATGTAATTCATATATCTTTTTGTATGTTTTCTTTATTTAATTTGGAAAAAAGACTGTTTGGTGTAGTGTAGTATAGTGTAATATAAAAAGTAAGAGATGAGTGTGTTGGAAGGCATGCTGGTACCCTCAGTGCAAGTGTAGCACTGAAAATTTCTTTTAAACAGCTATATATATATATATATATATATATATATATATATATATATATATATATATATATATATATATATATATATATATATATATATATATATATAAAACAGCAAAGGGGAATGTGTATAATGAAACAGTGGAACCCAAAACTATAAACCAAGGATTCCCTGTACAATAATGTATCTTTAGAGGCCACAGGCTCCTACCTGTGTATCACTCAGCTATCACTGAGGGTTAGCTTAGTTCTGACCTGAACTGCTTGGTTGTAATTATTTTCCTACAGTAGGAATGGGAATGAGGATATTAATGACAACACTACAGGCAAGATGCAATATTTTAAAATGTAGTGGTGACTGGGGCTGCCCTACTTCATGATAAATCTTAGAAATAACCCAGACTCTCTGAAGGCTGCCTTGATGTTGATTTTCAATCAACATAAAGATATCATGTCGACAAAGAGGCCTTCAAGAACAGGTGGTGTATGTGACTGACAGTGGTTGGGGTAACTCAGAGCAATATTACTACCACTATCCAGCAGGCACCACCATCACCATGACTACCCATTCACCAACATCCCCACCACTACCCAACAAGCACTACCATCACCACCACTAACCAGCTAGCACCACCATCACCACAACTACCCAGCTAGCACCACTATCACTTCCACTACCCAGCAAGCACCACCATCACCACCACTACCCAGCTAGCACCACCATCACCACCACTACCCAGCTAGCACCACCATCACCACCACTACCCAGCAAGCACCACCATCACCACCACTACCCAGCTAGTGCCACCATCACCTCCACTATCCAACAAACACCACCATCATCACCACTACTCAGCTAGCACCACATCACCACCACTATTCAGCAAGCACCACCATCACCACCACTACACAGCTAGCACCACCATCACCACCACTACCCAGCTAGTGCCACCATCACCTCCACTATCCAACAAACACCACCATCATCACCACTACTCAGCTAGCACCACCATCACCACCACTACACAGCTAGCACCACCATCATCACCACTACTCAGCTAGCACCACATCACCACCACTATTCAGCAAGCACCACCATCACCACCACTACTCAGCAGGTACCACCATCATCATTACTATTCAGCAAGCACCAACATCACCACCACTACCCAGCAGGCACCACCACCATCACCACCACTACCCATTGGCTGAATGGTCAACACTGTGAGCTCAGAGTCTTAAGTTTGTCTCATCGTATGCCGGCTACATTTCCTGCAATCAGTGAAAGCTAAGGATCACCTGCATCTTGCCATCCATCCTACCTTTGCATGTGTCACTAGAGGAGTTGCTTGAAAAAAATCTTGCCTGCATCAACATGAATGAAGATATAAGATCCAAAGACCGAAAGGAATAAGGCAACATGCAAGCCAGCCAGTTTCATAAAAATAACCCTACACACCAAACAGTCAAAACTAAAAAAAATAAAAAATGACAATAAAATAGCAATAATATTAAAATAATGATAATAATAATAATAATAATAATAATAATAATAATAATAATAATAATAATAATAATAATAAATAAATAAATAAATAAATAAATAAATAAATAAACAAGTAAATAAATAAATAAATAAATAAATAAGCCTACAGATCAACCATCTGAGTTTCCAAGAAAAACCTTAAAAGTTATCATGGGACTCAAGACATAAAAGAAAAAATAAGATACAAGTACCTCTTAAAATCTTGTCTCAATTAAGGAGGGTACCTGTAAAATACTGAACAAAAATAGAAACAAGTTCAACTACCACTACCCAGTTATACCTTGATTCACCTACCTGCTCCAGTTGTATCTTGAGTGCATTGATCTGTGTGTCCTTCTCCCCAACAGCCTCCACTGCTGCATCTCGCTCTGTTACAAGGCGGGTGTTGGTCTCCCTTGCTTTGGCCAACTCCACCTCCTGTTCCTCCACTTGCTGCTTCACTGTGTTCTGAAGGGCACACACGCATAGGAATGAGTAGAAGTACGAAAGAGGAAGGATACATTTTTTGTTTTGAGGTAGTACAAAGTGGGAGAATTAGGAGGGAAATATGTTGGAAAGGATGGAGAAGAAATGAGTAAAGAAGTGATGAATGCAGAAGTGCAGAAGAGAAATTAATCAGATCTAGAGGGAATGGTATAAAAAACAAAAAGAGCAAATAGCACTGACCAAATAATATTGGAGAAAATGCTAAAATATTTCCAATTTGTATAAGCAATTATAATATATAATGGCTGCTCAATTTATCTATGTAAAGATTTATATGATAAATGCAAGTAATGTTGGTAATGTCTGTATATAATGCTTTAATTACAAAAATTGAGAATCATTTGCCAAAATTAGTACTAAATGACTTGAACACCATCTACATCTATAAATGAGAAGGAAGCTGATGATATTTTCTGAAGAAACATTAGGTTTTGAGAGAAAATTTTGAGATCTATACATACCGAATAGGAATAATGAATCGATGGACAAATAATGGAAAAGGTCGTTATGTTGAAGAGAACAAGAAAATAATTTAAAAAGTGGATATGTTTAAGCATTTGTGTGTAATCCTGTGTTAATAGACATGAGAAATCTTTGCAAGGGAAACTCGTAAAAGCCTTGAACTGTATAATGAAAGGAAAAAACAGAAAGTAAGAAAAATAACAAATAAATCATTATAATGATGATAATAGTAGTGATGATAATGATGATGATAGACTATGTAATCGAGAAAAGAGGAAGGGAATGCAATTGACAAAAGTGGAATGGATAAGCATGAAATGTAAGAACAGAAATAAGTACAGGTTCTCCCACAGCCGCTTAGCTAATGAAAATTGTAAAAAAAACATATTTCAAAATGAGTTCATGAATATAGTCCAATAACTCTCTCTCTCTCTCTCTAAAGACACTCACAATCTGCTCTTGGAGAACAACAATTTTGTTCTTGAGTGAGGTAATCTCGTAATCCTTCTTCTGTCCATCCTGGTCTCGAGTCTTGATGGCATCCTCCTCCTCCTGGACTCTCTTTTTCAACTTGTCTGCAATTTCATCCATCTCATGTACAGTCTCCTGCAATGCTGCATTCTTCTTCTCAGACTGATCTTGTTTCACTGCACTGTCATTAAAAGAGAGAAATTATTTTAAAATAAAAATAATGCTTTCTGAGAAGCCTTTTTGCCATCTGCCTGATTAAAAAAAAATCATGTACTACTGTGAATTCTGCTGAACTACTATGAATTCAAACACAAGATTTAATGCTTACATTGATATATAATCTATTGCTCTTACTGTGACATTCTTTTAATGAGACTGGTTTGTCAAGTCTTTCAACTGATCTATCTAGTCCACTGCTTTCCAAGTCTCCCTTGATCAACCCACAGGCACTTTTGACTTCAAAATTATAGCATGTCAACATGCTACTCCATTTATATGTATACCAGACACAATCCACAGGGTGGAATTATAATGACTCACATCATTCTTACATATCGCACTTCTACATACTATCTAATAGCACTACACAGTATTGTCTTTGCTATCACCATGTCTAAACAGAGGAACCTTAACTCTCAAACTTAATTAATTCCTGAATGCTGTTCGAAATCCAAAATGTTTGAAACCAAAACTATTTTCCCCACAGGAATCAATGTAAATAAAATGGGTTAATCTGTTCCCAGACACCAGTCTACAATGTCTCAGCAACTTGTGACAGATGCTCTCATAGCCAAGATGGTTGCTTCACAACATCTCCAGCTCACAAATTATTTATCCAGAAAGGCTGTATTAAATGAATGTGCTGCCAAAATGAAGGTGATCATAACAATTTGATATCTTACTGCTAGGAAAAGCTACTGGAAAAATCCAGTTGTGTAGTAATGATGTCACTGGGGGTTATCAAGAGCCATCAAGAGAGCCACATGTGGCTTGGGATTATGCCTGAGTGCTGAAAGCTTTTTGTTTAGATCAAGGCTTTTCAACAGGATCAGATTTACCTTATTTCAAAGATTGAATTACTGTCTTACAATCCGTGTCTCTCCTCCAAATATATACAAAGTAGAAATTTAAAGAAATTATAAATCAATAATGACCAGGACATCTTAATAAACTTTATGATTAAAATACTGCTCTTATATTTTTCGGGGGGATTCGGTGAAGAGTTTCCTAAAAAGAGCAACTGTCTCAGGGAATACCCTTGTATTTATAATGTTATAAAGCAAATAGAAAAAAAAAGACTAATTTAGTACTAAATATAGCTCTTCTTTTTCATTTTCATTTTCCATTAACCATTTCTGGAAATACTTAATTAATACCAGTGTTCATAAGAGAAAAAACAAATTATTCTATATACATCCGTTACCATTTTCCTCTCCACAAATATATAATCTTATTCTCCAAGGCTTTCTTAAATTTCTACAATTTGTTTAAAGTTTTAGCCTCTTCTTTGCCATACTTGAGAACATCACTCTTTCACTTACACACACTCACAAACAAACTAGTCATTTAGCAAGTAACCAAAATACTGGTATTACTTAATTCTTACCTCTCTATCACAGAGAATGCAAACTGCCAGCATTTTGAGTTTATCTAAGCACAAAACAGTTCTCTAAAGCACTAACTCTCAACATTACTCTTTTACAAGCATATGTACTTTACATCTTCTAAGTATTGTGGTGGACAACATCTGCCTTATTATCCTCAACTAAAGGTAAATTAATTAAGCTAGGTTTGATGAGGTATGATTATTGGGTTCCATTCATCCTTTTCTGCCTGTGTCAACAGTTGGCAAGGAATAATTTGGTAGGCAGCAGATACCAACTCATAGATTATACCTAAATACTTAGAAGAAGAAGAAGAAGAAGAAGAAGAAGAAGAAGAAGAAGAAGAAGAAGAAGAAGAAGAAGAAGAAGAAGAAGAAGAAGAAGAAGAGCTATCTGCTTTAGAAAATAAACTGAAGAAGAAGAAGAAGAAGAAGAAGAAGAAGAAGAAGAAGAAGAAGAAGAAGAAGAAGAAGAAGAAGAAGAAGAAGAAGAAGAAGAGCTGTCTGCTTTAGAAAATAAACTGAAGAAGAAGAAGAAGAAGAAGAAGAAGAGCTATCTGCTTTAGAAAATGAACAGATGATAACTTCAAAACACTATATCAACTTCAATAAGGTTAATCTGGATATCATGTCCGTGTTACATACAAGCATGAAACTCACGTGTCATGGAGAAATGTTCAGTGACCTTGCCATAAACATGAAAAAAATTGGGGGTGGGGGGGCATGTGTCTTATATGGCTGTAATAGCACTCAAGTGTTGAGAAATTTGATATTTTCTAAGTCCAGCAAGATTTGCACCACTCAAGAGTAAACATTGAAATTATTTTCCTTTGTTTAAAACTGGGATTTGTGGGTAATAACATATTAGGACTTCATCGTTTCTATACAGCTGATTCCTCCAATCACACACTGCCACTTGTGAGGCCATTCCTGAGGCCACCAAATACAACTTTCCACGGTAGGTTCAGTTACACTTTTCATTTGTTTTAGAGACATGTCAGGGATTCTGATAGAGCCTCACTGTTATTTGTTAATATGGCTACCCAGTAGAGGGAGGTGAAGTGAACAGTGCCAGTATTCAGCAGGAAAAGTCACTATGTGAGATATTTAGCAACAGCAATTGTTAAGATGCGATATACAGACATAAGGAAGAGGTTCCATGTGTTTATTAAGGAAGCCGCCAAACTGTACCCACCTCCATCACCCTGAGAATGTCAACACTGCACCAGTAAGGTATAATGGCATAATTTTTGAGGTCCCTCATTAGGTTAGGTTATGCTGGGTTAGGTTAGGTTATGCTAGGTTAGATTAGATTTGGTTAGGTTATGCTGGGTTAGGTTAGATTAGGTTAGGTTATGCTAGTTAGGTTAACATCCTAATGAGGAGGAGGGGGTTCCAGGGAGTGGGGGACACCCCCTCCAGCTAGGTTAGGTTAACATCCTAGCAGGGGCAGGGGCAGGGTCTAGGGGCTAGGATAAGTTAGGGAAATTTTAAATTTTAAGGTAAATTTTCTTGGATATTTTAACGGCCTTATTTCACTTATTTTTCATTCCCCTCCCAAAACCTCCGATTCCCCACAGGCCCCCAATCTTGTTTGAGGGGTTTGAGGGATTAAGGGAGTTGGGAGGAATGGGGGAGGCGGACTTCTTATCGAGAAATACCCTTCAAAACACCACAGCAAAAGTAATCACGAGATATTACATCAGCAGGCACCATGTGGATGTGGCTGTAAAGGATTATTCAAGCATCTACACTAAGCCTGTTTGTGCTCTCTCTGCTGCTGAGGCATCACTTGTGCCACGTCTCGAAACTACCTGGTGGGTTAACTGGTATAAAAACACACACTTTCACTCTTGCTATTAATGCATTGTGCTTGAAACAATGAGAAACTTATCTTATGGAGTGACTGGACAACTACCCAAAATGACGTGGACTATCACATCATACACCATGACATGTCAACTAACACAACATACAGTAACAGTAAGTACACGATATGAGAAGCTGGCTGACAAGGGCAAGTGTGGGCACGCAATATATCACTTTTCACTCACCTGATTTTAACCTCGGCCTGCAGTTTCTCCAGTTCCTGTTGTAAGTCGGCATTTTGTGAAGAGAGTAGCCAGTAGTTGAAGCCAAGAATAACCAGCACAACCAGCAGGCCTATCAAAATAACGGGAGGCGCTCTGCCCCCTCCTCTCCGGATCATCTTGACTGCCACACAAACACTTTTTCCCGATCACTCCTCACTAAATAACCATCTCTCAATTACACTTTGTTTGAATAAAAACAGCTTAATTCACGAAGTTTTTAAACAGAATGACATAAAATAAGAGAGTATATTTTGACTTTATGGTATATTTTTAGGTTTAAGGATGTGTTTGATGTGCAAATGGGTGCTGAAGTCGCGGACAAGATAAGAGTTAGGACGCGGTGACAACACAGATACCCGGCAGCAGAATAGTAAAGGCACTCACAGACCAACTCAACCTCATGGCACCTTCCCGGCAACACAATGGTCATGACACACCGGCTGGCCCTCTGAACCTCATGGTATTAACCTGGTAACACAATGACTATGGCACCCTTGAATATCCGAACTTTGTGACACCTTCCCGGCAACACAATGGTCATGACACATTAAACCTCATAGTATTAACCCGGCAACCCAGTGACAATGGCAACCTTGAACCTTTGAACCTTACGACATTCCTGTCTTCTAAATTTAGTGGCACCTACATAATATACCTATTTATTCAATATTATTTGGTCCTTATAACTCCCAGGCAATATCTGCATAGTATATATTCGTGTAACGCTAATATGTTTAAGACAATCACTAAAAAGAAGTTTTACATGGACGTGTAACTAATATGCTGGTTCGTGTATTACCTGATAAATATTCATTGTATTATTCTATAAAAGTAGTATCAACATGAATATAACTACCCATATAAATCCCCAACATTTTACTTTATGTGACTCGCATGCTAAAACATATATTACGTTAATGACCGGTATACAGTAAGGATCATATCAATAGCCTATATATTTGGCCACTATAGACAGTCACTCCTAGAAATGACTCATCGCATGATTACATGTATCAGTCCTTAATCTGTGTTACTACTGGCCACCGAGCTCAACAACACTGCCTACGGGTTGTCACTGAGACACAGACCAATCAATATAAGGAAGTCACTGCAGACCTCATACCAACAATTTCAGCCTAAATGAAAATGTTTTACTTTCTATTTATTTATTTGTTTTATTGTATAAAAACCCTATATGTAAACCAGTTACTTTCCCTTTCTATATTCTTGTTTTATTTCTTAATATGTTCTGCAACCATTAACTATGAGTGTAGTGTAAACATGAGCAACCGCACTTGGTCAAGTGCGCGCTCAGCATAAAAGCCACATGTGGCAGGTAAACCAATCACGTACATATGGGCAGAACACCTGTGGATCATAATACACATGAGCTGGCGTAGTCCTCGGTTGTGGTGTAAAGCCGAATCAGGCTGTATGTTTATCTCAGTACTGGCTTGCTTTTTAAAACGTCGTAACTGTGCGCCTTCACATGAACATAACCTGCCAATATTTGTACAATGGCAGAGAGAGAGAGAGAGAGAGAGAGAGAGAGAGAGAGAGAGAGAGAGAGTAAATACATGTATGAAACATGTTCTGCTTAACCACCCCAGTTATTCAGTCAGTTTAAGACTGAAATTACAAGTATCGAAATAAAAGACCAAATTAGAGTAGATGGGTATGGATATGTCGAATATATTTTTAAATAGTTTTCTTTTCAAATACCGGTGTCTTAATCGCAGGAGATCAAGGTAAAGGTAAATGGTTAGGTAATAGCTTTTGAGAGAAAAAGGAGGAGGGATATTTATATAAAATAAGAAATAATTCAAAGTAATATTGTGTCAAGTTAATAAATGTAAAATGTCAGCTTGATCATGTACAATATTATAAAACCACAAGAGAGCCACTAGTTCAAAAAGGAACCGTAGGATTTATAGGAAGTGTGAAAATATTTAAGGCCCTTGTGGTGTCATGGACAAGACATCATACACTGAGCAAGTAATAGATGGACTGCTTAACTGAAAGACAGAATGGCAATCAATGAATGGTAAAAAGACAGAGCAGACAGGGAACAATATGGTCATGTATGTTACCATGGGGCAGCTCTGGACCACATATATAGGCAGTCAACAGAGAGAAGTGGGGTGAAGACTGGGGAAGGCCTTTGTCCCAAAGTGGAAAATAGAGGCTAATGATGATGTGATGTCATAATATTACTAACACTGACAAGGAAGGGACCAAATTAACATCCAGTTAATGGAAATTAATTTCTGGTGTTGTGAAAAAGGACACATGATAAGATTAATTAATATAAGTGCATATGGAAAGTTTGACATTTGAGGCAAATGGAAAGGATTTCATTGTTAGGAAGGGTTTTCCAGTCTTAATTTTGTCTACATGTTATCTGTGTAAGATGACATCATCTCAGATGTGGGTAAGATTTAAAGGGTTTCTTCATCAGGATTCAGGAAGAAATGGATCATCCTTCTCCTTTCATGTTTTGCCTCTGTGGTATTTGTAACATTTAAGATTTCTGATAG
The DNA here is from genome assembly GCF_035594125.1 of Scylla paramamosain. Taxonomy (NCBI): domain Eukaryota; kingdom Metazoa; phylum Arthropoda; class Malacostraca; order Decapoda; family Portunidae; genus Scylla; species Scylla paramamosain. The sequence continues at coordinate 29,916,340 of NC_087152.1, read as the reverse complement.
TCACCCTGGGTTCATCCATCCATGGTGGCACAGGATCTTTAAGTAACTGCTGTAAATGAACATTATGCAGTAGGATGCTTGAGCCAACTGGGGAGAATGAGAGAGAACCTCTTACAGAATGAAGGATGGACCATTATTGCTCATCACACAGGAAAGGTGGGAGAGTAAGAGGAGTGGAACAAGCCAATGTAAAGTTTTCACATTCTTGTTCCTTTTGTTTCTCCCTTGAAGGAACTGGGGAGGCATCAAAACAATTAGATATTAGAGTATTCACAAGTCATGCTTTCTACTTTTAAAAATAAACAAAAGAAAAGGCCATCTCATTTCTTCCTTTATTTAGCAAACTTCAACATTACAGATGTAACAGTAAAAAACTAGACAAAATAGATAATCACTCTGCAGGTGATGAGTGCCAGGGCTGCCCCTTCCAGCCACCCACCTGACACAATGAACAACACTTGCTGCAGGGACACACAGACACAGAGAAAGACAGCAGCTCCCTATCAAGACTAGGTATGCCTCAACTCCATCACTGTATTACTAGGCCAATGTGTGCCAAGGAGGGAACAATTTCTAGCCTCCCTTGTCTACTTGCCTCCTGAGATTGTATGATACATTCATAATCTTCATACAGATATATAGTGTAGAATCTATGCATTTATATTCAGTGAAAATTCATAGTTCAGATAAAATAAAAAAACTCATAGATTGAGGAATGACTTGGAAACAATAAATGTATATACTTCTTTTGATTAAGGTGTAATAGCTCATTACACAGCTGAAATCTCAAAATTTACCCTATTAGCTATAAGCTGATATATCTGGTAATCAGAAGCTGCTTTAGCATGCTTGTTCATCTTTTTCTTTGTCTGCATGTCTGTTTTTCTCTCTCTCTCTCTCTCTCTCTCTCTCTCTCTCTCTCTCTCTCTCTCTCTCTCTCTCTCTCTCTCTCTCTCTCTCTCTCTCTCTCTCTGTTACACACACACACACACACACACACACACACACACACACACACACAGAGGAGCTACCTCTTGACAAGGAACATGCACACCAATACGAAGCTGCAGCCACAGGAAGACATTTGTCACAACGCTGCATTAGGCCGAGGGAATGTTGCTGGCTTAATAAAGGCCAAAACTTCATATTCATGTATTATTGAAATCCTCAAGTACCATAAACAGAGGACTGTTATTTAAATTTCTGCAATCCCATACTTAAATGTCTTACTTTCTTATTGGATGCAAGGTACCCCCCACATTCTGTTCATCCTTCTCAGTCCTTCCCACACAACTATCACTAAAGCCGCAGCCTGACCTTAACCTATAATGCACTTTTCCCATGTTAGATTTGTTCCATGAAAGAATTATGGTAATTTTAAGATTCATATATAAAAATTTTGTTTATTTTCTTCTGACATGTAGCAACTTTCTCTCTCAGACAGAGAAATGATCTGGAGAATTGTTCCTACCACATTTGTCTTACCAGGTTTCAAAAGTCCCTGAGACCATAAAAAGGGAAAAATGTCAACATTTTCTAAATTATTACAATATGTAACAATAAAATCCTCAGGATGTGGTCTTCAAGTGCACTGGTCAAGAAACAACTAAATACCACAGTGGAAGGTGCACCAAAAAATCATATTGTCTGGTCTCTTAAACTGGTTAATTAATTTAACTAAGTAGGTCTCTCAAAAGAATGGTAACATAATCATATAGACAGAGATGCAAAGCATACAGACATGTGAGCCCCTACCTGCCACTTTGACCTCAGCCTCCTGTGAATAAGTCGAGTGCAATTTTAAAAATAAAAGTGAGCAACTGCAGGATAAACCACTGAGTTCTGTTTCTGGAGGTGAGATAGTACAGGTAAGGCTTCTAAGGCCTCACATGATGATTTTGGGCTCCAACACAGATGCTGCAATGCTCTTGTGGGGCAGCACCATCCCTCCATTGATGTACAGTTCATCCTTCACTATGACGTCCTCACCCAGCACAGACACATTCTCCATTCTTACCTGTCAATACAAAAAATTATACTTGTTCACACATTCCACACCCTTTAGGTAGATGTGAAGCATTCCATGTAATGCTTTAAATACACCATAGAAATGATGGCAAAAACACCAGTCCTTGTTCAACACACTGTATTTGAAATGTGGCAGTTACTCTTCTCCTTTTCCTTTCTAAGACTTACCTACCATCAAGCATGGAACTTAACAACCACCACCTACACTTTAATGGTGCTAGTAAAAACTCCCATTTTCTATCAGAGGAGTGCTATTAACCAGTCCATGTAGTGATCAAAATGAATTTAATATTTTCTACAATGGACTACTGATAATGATGGTAATGATGATAAATCATTTAGAAGACTTATCTTCTATTCTTTATGGCATAAGCCAGTCTACTAAGCATGAATCAAATTATTAAAGTAAATTTTAGCAAACTGTCATAGACAAAGATGAAAATACTTGGATGTTACTACTTTCACTCCCCTCAACAATACAAGCATAAAATATACTGATAAAAATGTGGAAGAGGATGATGAAATAGAATTAAAAAAACTAGGCAATAAATTAAGAATAACCAATATCTCTATATATTCTAAAATATATTGTCTTTCGAACCTACAAAGGAAGACCTGTGGAATAACCTACATTTATTCCTAGTTGTATATTTTGTCATACTTCAGTCCTCTAATTTTACCACCCTAATTTCCCTACATGTCCTATAATACTTCCTATTTTACTGACAGTTATGCAGTACCTACTTTCTCTCACACTGACTGCATCTGACTTAAGACTTTTCTTTATCACCTCATCCTCTTCCATCTTCCTTAGGCAACCAAAGCACCTCTGACTGTCACATTTAACTGCTATTGCTATTAGCCAAATCATTCTGGCTTCTTTATAAGGGAAGTAAAAAAAAGTTGGTGTTTTTTTCTGTTCTTTTCTGTTCTTGGATGTTCTCTACCATCATCCAAGGTGAAACAACTTGTATTTAAAAAAAATCTGGCAACTTACACACATACAAGACTTTCCTTGAGTATGGGTGTACATGATCAGTGTGTAATGGAGCACAATAGGTGCTGTTATACTTTGGCATATCTGTATATCTATTTAATCAAAATAAGAGCATTACAATGTGAGATGTGGTTTTGTTAATAATGTCACAGTGTGTAAGCAATGACCTTTAAGTACATTATCCTTTTTAACACTCTTTACAATGCAGTGACGACACAAAACAAATTATAGGGAGGTAATGAGTGTTATTTACCAATTTTGATAAAAAGTTTGATAAATGCAGATAACAAAATGTAATGCTATATCCATCACACTATTAAGCACTGATCATTATAGACCTGTGCACAAGTGAAATCCAGTTCATGGATGAGTTGCTTGATGTAAAGCAAATTTATTTTGTCATGGATGGCTGAAGAAACTGTTTTCAGAGAATAGGGAAAAGCTGTCCAGTGCATCACATAGCCCCCTAAAAAAAAAAAAAAAAAAGTGAATAGATAAGAAAAGCCATATATGCTTCCCTCTTCCACAGTCATACTCACCCATTGTCCCACAATGCACTTCCAGCCAATGATGCAGTTCTCCAACCAGGTGTGGGAGCGGATGGTGGCTCCCCGCAGGATGGTACATCTCTTGATGCATGCTCCGTCTTCCACCACCACATCTGGTCCGATGGTCACGTTGGGACCAATTCGACAGTTCTTTCCAATCTTGGCTGAAGAGTCCACCAGCACATTGCCAACAACACCTGTAAGCAGGTAAGTATAATGTATGTAATGCATGTATATGTCTCCCAGGTATGTAAATTCCACCCATGAGCATTTCCCTCATGATGAATTTCTTTACCTAACCTATCCTACTCACACCTAAAGTAATTTATCACAGTGTGAATATTTGTGAGTGGAAGGTTCATTAACCTTTGAGAAACTAATGGTAAAGGGCATTATGATAACCAATACACTAATCCTAAGACAGTCACCAGGTATTGTACTTCTAAAACAATCAAGGTTATACTAATCCCAGAAAAAAAAATATTACTAGGCATTTAAATTCCCATAAAAACCATTCTAAATGCCTATTAATTCTGAGTATATAATGTTCTACATTAATTCCAAAGTAGACAATATTTTTTACTTTATTACATGGTTAAAATAAACGATCAATATCAAGTCTTGACAGAAACACCTATCCCAGAACAAGCAACCCTAGTTACACTTTGTTTCATAAAACACTCCTACAAATACTGATTTCACAGGATGAACAACACTACATATTTCTTATAGTTTAAAACTAAATTAATATAAAATGCCCTTCTTGGGGACAACATTGAAACACTGAGAAACTTATCTCAAGGTGAGAAAAATCTCTGCCCATGAGAGGCTGTAGCCAGCCACAATGAAGCCCTGGATCACAGGAAGAGAAGAACAGCACCTTAAATATTGGGACCATAATGATGGACAGGTCCCAGGATAATTTTTACCGTTGTACTTTTGGTTACTACACAGATTTTCCCCATATGGGTCAATTTTTAGGGTTTGGGTTTCCCTATATTATGAACATACACATTTTTAATTCATTAATTAATTATTTTTTATGATTAAAGCTGAGCTTCTCTGAAGAGAAAGTGGCATGATCCCTTTCCAGATGTATGTACAGAGATGTATCATAACATTACACCATATATGGGATCCCACTGCTGCCATCAATGCAATGTCCTTTTTGGCCACTTCACTGAAACACTGAGAAATTGATGTCATCAGGATTAATCTTCAGCCATTAAAGGCTCTAACCATCTGGGAATCAAACCCCTGACTAGAACAAGACAACACCTTACATGTTGGAACCCTAATGATCATCAGTTCCCAAGATAATTTAGGGGCATCTTTTCTCCCAGTCACTACAAATACATTAAAAGACTAAGAAGATGAAAGAATGCTTCTATTACTCAGACACAGGTAAGTCACTGTCTCCGTGTGAAGAGATCAATTAATGCATGTAATTCTGAGTTTCCCCTGTAAAGAAAAGAATGGTCTGCCAGCACACTCTGTGAGCATATGGGAAGAATGTGGATCTTATTTCCTCTCCTTCATAAAAGGTGACTGGAAGAGGCAGAGTGAGGGTACTGATAGCCCTTGTCTGTATTTTTATTTCTGAGAACAGAGATGAGGCTTGTCATCTTGTCTTTGCTATCATCTTTTATGGTGATTTCAGTCTGGTGCTGGTGTAGAGATCAATACAGAGTTTAGAGTTGAAAACTTGCTAGTATCAATAAAGATAATATGGCTTTGTGACTGGTGATTTGAACAAATTAATTGTTTGGTGCTGAATTGAAGTACAGTACTGATGATGACTGTCATGCCCATAGTGTTATATACAGTATGGTTAACTGTGGTACAAGAATTTTATTACCTAAGGACACACAAATAATCAATTATAATACCTTCTGATAAATATACATTTCCATCTTCCATATTGCATTGCAAACTGACTGTTTTCTACCAGAAACCTTATTTACTTGTAATATCCCAATTACAGATAAATACAGCCTATAAATAACAAATAAAGGTTTTAGAAGGATATTAAATCAGTCTGGTATAAATTTTACATGGGAATACACAGGTCTATCAGATGGTGAGAGCACTGTGGTGATAGCTCTGCCCAGTGATAGTGTTGTCATGTTTGTGTGTTCATAGATGACAAAGTTACTGAATTTAAGTTTGTTACGCTATATGCTGTGATAATAATGGGGATAAAAGTCTATGATAACAGTAATATAAGAACTACATAAAACTGAATTTTTTTGTATTTGTTTTTGCTCTTTACCTGGTCCCTTGTAGAGCTTGGCACTGTTGTTAATCTTGCAGGAGTTGAGGTAGAGGCACATGCCAGTGAGGAAGTCCTTGGGTTGTCCAATGTCCATCCAGAAACCAGAAAGTTCCTGTGCATACAGCTGCCCATCCCTGGCCATGAAGGGAAACACCTCCTTCTCAATGCTCATTGGCCGACACTGCAGGATTGGCAAGGATATGTGCATACTCTGTGAATCTCAGCACTCAACCTGTGCACTATGAACATATTTGTGTTGTGGTGATATGTGCTCTTCCACACCCAAATGAAGCAGTATTTATTTATTTATTTATTTTATTTTTTTTTTACATGTCATATGTCATCCCATACAAGAAGAATCTTAAATGAATAATGAAAAGAAGTAAATTAATGAATAAACAGGTAGAAAATTAACTACACCACAATGTAAAGTGTAACAAGAAATGGATTTAACTGGATTTTTTTTTTGTCAGAACCTGAACTAAAAATGCTGAAAAAACAATATAAAAAATTGTGCTGCAGATGAAAAAGTGGGAAAATACTACATTATACTTGATGTTAATGACTGTAATATGTAACATTATTTGGCTATCATGCAACTTCATGTGCACCAAGTGCATTAAACTTGTGGAAGCTACATAGCACAATTTTCTCTACTGTATACATGATCTCTGTTTAACCTTCTCAACTACAACAGCCTAGACTGACCTCTATCCTCTGCAGGATGGATGGGTTAAAAATGTACATTCCTGCATTGATCTTGTTTGACACAAACTCCTGAGGTTTCTCCACAAAGCTGTCAATTTTCCCTGTTTCGTCATACACCACCACACCATACTTGGAGGGCTCCTCCACCTTGGTCACCTGCAAGGCAATGGCCAGCGATAATCTTACTAAGTTGTGGAGGGCAAATTTTTATCACTAACTTTACATGTATAACAGTTTAATTTCCATGAAGGTAAATACAAGGATAAAGAGAAAATCTTTAACAAGACATACATGCCATGCTTCAGTACAAATTTTCTATGGATGTATAAAAAAAAAAAAAAAAAAAAAAAAATTGCAAACACTCCACATAATTCTTGGACATGGCTAATTTTTGTCAACATTTACATATTTATGAACTACATTAGATGGCATTATATGGATGATACAACATGAAATATCTGTACATACATTAAATATTTTGACATTAATTCACAAGACACTATGAATGTAATGATCAAAAGTGAGTATGATGACATGTCTTTAAAATCTATAAAGAAAAGATATGAAGCTGTACATTCCACACAGCAAAAAGACAGGATTCCTACCCACCATTATAGTTCCTTCCCGGCCATGCTTCTTGTGGAACTTGACCATCTGATTGAAGGGGAAGTCACAGATCACATCCGAGTTAAGCACAAAGAATGGCTCATCATTGCAGGCAAGGATGTTCTGGGCCAGCTTGATGGGTCCTGCAGTGCCTAGTGGCTCCTCCTCCAAGGAGAAAGTGATCTCAATACCAAGCTGTGGGTTAAGAGGGAAAGAAATAACTTGGGTTGTTAGTTGGGAGAGAATGACAATGTTTATGGTTAAAGGCTGAGGAATAGTGGTAGTGTCTGGGTTAAATGGTAGTAACAATGGTTGTGTTGAAGGGTGGAGAGTGGAAGTCTTTGGAATGAGAGTTCATGGCACATGGTAATGATTTTAACATGAAGGTTAAGGAAGAGAGGAAAAGTTATGGAGGAAAACACAGCATGAAAGTATTTCCTATGAACCAAGTTAGTGTTTAATTAGGTATACAAGCTACTTTCAGTTACCTGCTGATTAATGATTCATTATCTATGATGCCTTACTTCTGTCTAGAGCAGTCTACCCAAACCATGGCCCATGGGCCACACGAGACCACTCCATGTTGCTCGTGGCCACTTGACAAAAATAACATTGCATGTGGCCAGCCAGATAATTTCTTGGGTCATTGGTGTGGCCCACTGGTACATAAAGCAATACTAGTCTTAGTCATCTGTGCACAGCTCTCAGATGACCACTTGGACAATGTTCTCTTGCTGACTGTTAGTTCCATCACTCCTGATTTTGATAAACTTTGTGTTGAGAAATGTCACCAGGTGTCTCATTAATAAAATCTCTTGAATTTTTTTTTTCTGCATGTATGGTTTTTTGAGTTTTTTATTGCTGTGGCCCTCAGACCCTCTCAGACTTGTTGTTGCAGCCCATGGTACTCCGCAGGCTTGGGACCCCTGCTTTAGAGCAACCACTGTAAGCACCCAGGATCTCATGACCTTTCAAATAGCTCTTAGTGGTCTTTTGTATACATCTATTCTCAGGTGAGGAAATATTTTTTTGTTTAGTCAGTCAATATTTATATGGTATCCAAAACACTATTTGCATGAAGACATATCCACATATTCAATGTCACAAAAAAGGCAAACATAATGCATATATATTTTGTGCTAAGTTCCAAAGTTGTTACATGTTACTTGTACCTGTAAGTTGATACAGTCATACTTTGTGATTCAAATGTCCTTTAATTCAAACATCTCCCAATTTGAACAGGGTTGGCAAACAAATTTTGCCCTCCAATTTGAACACAAACACTTATTCAAGTGATGCCACTCGGTCAGTCCCCCTTCCTTCCCCTTCTCCCTTCTATCTTTCCCACCCACCCACCCAACCTCTCTCTCTCTCTCTCTCTCTCTCTCTCTCTCTCTCTCTCTCTCTCTCTCTCTCTCTCCTCCACTTCCTTGTTCTGTGTACTATTCTCCCCTCCCTATATGTCCCTTCCTCTTTTCTTTGGTCTCAAACTTCCCTCCCTGTCCCCTCTGCTCCCCTGTATCTGTTAGAGATAAGGGGACAAGGGGATGGTTCTCTCTCTCTCTCTCTCTCTCTCTCTCTCTCTCTCTCTCTCTCTCTCTCTCTCTCTCTCTCTCTCTCCATCCATTCTATGTCATTTTTGCTTCACCCTTTCTCACTCTCATATAATTCAATTTTCAGTCTCATTCTATTTAGCAATTCTCAGAATTGTTCTTACTTTGAGAGAGAGAGAGAGAGAGAGAGAGAGAGAGAGAGAGAGAGAGAGAGAGAGAGAGAGAGAGAGAGAGAGAGAGAGAGAGAGAGAGAGAGAGAGAGAGAGAGAGAGAGAGAGAGAGAGAGAGAGAGAGAGAGAGAGAGAGAGAGAGAGAGAGAGAGAGAGAGAGAGAGAGAGAGAGAGAGAGAGAGAGAGAATTTTAGTGCAAAATAAAAATCGTGTATACTACAACAACTATTTTCAAGACTGAAGACAGCAGGAACTTTCACTGATTCATCATTTTGAGGCTGGTGTTTATTTACAATGGTATTTTGTGTAAAAATATTAAGGTCATTGTTTTAGTATCCGACCTTTTTTGTGTCTTTTTAGGATGATTCAAGTTCCGTCTTATATGCCAAAATATATGGTACTTCATGTTTTCTCTTTTACTATATTCTTTTCCTATAATTTAGGTTATTTTCATTCAATTCATGTTTAGGGCACAACATAAATTCATAAAAAAAATGGAGAGAGAGAGAGAGAGAGAGAGAGAGAGAGAGAGAGAGAGAGAGAGAGAGAGAGAGGAGAGAGAGAGAGAGTGAGAGAGAGAGAGAGAGAGAGAGAGAGAGAGAGAGAGAGAGAGAGAGAGAGAGAGAGAGAGAGAGAGAAAAGTGGGGTGGATTTTGGGATCTGCAACCAATTAGTTTTTTTCACATTATTTTGAATGGGATAAATTGCTTCCCAAATCGAATATTCCCAATTTGAACAGCCCAAAAGAATCAACTAAGTTTGAATCACTAGGTACCACTGTATATTGAAATATATGAAAGCCGTCTACAATGGGAAGTAGTATGTGTCATTACAAAGAGGTAAAATTCAACTATGTACAACTTGATCATCTCTGAATTTAAATATCTCAACTACTCTTAAAGTTGGAAAAAAAAAAAAGAAAAAAAAAAAACATGCACTGAGATTTACATAGATTATGTTTTCATATCTAACATCAGCAGTGTGTATTTACCTAGTTTTGTGTGTATGTGTGTGTGTGTGTGTGTGGTGTGTGTGTGCATATTGCTCACTTGTTTAAAAATAACATTTCTAGTTTCAAAAAAATATTTTCAGTAACATGTATTTTGCAATGATAGATTCTGATGACTTGAAAATATGTAAAATGTGTATGGATGGGAAGTTAAATATAATATGACAAAAATTAAATGAAGGCAAACAATTCAAAAGTAAGAAAAAAGGAATACTCTGGCAACTCTGACAAAAAATGTCAGGTAGAAAAATCTGGATTATCATAAGTTCACTGGAGGTGATAGTTAAAAGAAAAAATAAAACTCAGATAACAAGATCAGCACAAGCATGTATGAGTGTACATAAATGTTTTTTTTGAGAGACTGCCAGGAAATCAAGTGTTCATGCAGCAAGCAGAGAGAAAGAGACAGGCACAAGTCAGTGGATGCAAGATGTAACAGATACTGTACATGCCACACCAACACTTCACACCAAACAAGGTGAAATGTTAGAGAATCAACAAAAAAGCCACATACACAAACAGTGAATATATTACAAATAAGAGTTGCTCACTATACTATGTAAGGAATCTGCATACAGGCAATATGGCATGTCAAATTTCCATGAAAGAAATTATTAGTGTCAGAGAAAATATTTGTAACAATGATATGGATGCAAAAGCAAGAATACAGTAAAATGGACTAAAGAGAGAACAGACATAAAAAGTAAGATATAACAACTTTGTAAATTTAGTCTCAATCTGGTTGCTTTGAATTACAAAGATCAATAATAGAAGCAGAAAAGGAGGAAAAACATGCATACCTTAACTTTTAATTCCTCCTCCTTCTCTTTATCATTCTAACTCTTATATAATTATTATGGGAATGGACAAAAGTTTCATAAATTAAGAATACCCTATTCAGCTAACTACTTGTTCTCTTCATAAACCTGTAAGATGAAAACTTCATTGCAGAGGAACAGTAGAAACTTTATGGATGGACATAATTTTACCACCATGACAAACAACAATACAACCAGTGAATGTGAATGAGAGTGCATAAAGATTTCTAATAACTAATTTTATTACATCAATTTGTGATGTACAAGGAACCTTGTGCATTCACTAATTCCGATGGGAAAGTACAAAGCAGAAATCTTGCTTTTAATTTGTTTTCCTGTTTTGAGATCACCACAGAGTAGTAAATAACAACCACACTGAAGGTCCAGAATGGCAGACAGGTGTTCATGGATCACTTCAAACAAGTGGATGTGTCATCCCATAAAATTTGTAATAATAAAAACATGTACTTTACAGAAATTTTGAGTTCTAACTTAGAAAGGATAATATCAGTTATAACAAGTAAGATTTGGTCAGAGACAAAAATGATTCTCACAGAATCATGATCATAGCTGTCTTGCTGCTTTCCACTGTGCACCAACCATTCAAGGCAAATCCAAGAGATCCACTGAAGTGAGGGAGACAGAACAGTGAGTAAAGGCTGTGTCTAGAAGTGTAATGAAGCTTATACAGAATAAAATATGTAACACAAGATAATAAGCCATCTCATGTGTGTGTGTGTGTGTGTGTGTGTGTGTGTGTGTGTGTGTGTGTGTGTGTGTGTGTGTGTGTGTGTGTGTGTGTGTGTGTGTAATTATATGTCCTGTCAGGACTTCCACAGAACACAAGGCCCGAGTATAGAGCTGAAGATGTTATAAATCTAATGACCTGGAAATGAGGCTTTGTTCTCTAGAAACTTGCTTGACTGATAATATCACACTGTACTGAGTATCACTGACTCTGCAAACATGGTAACAATGTGACTAGCTGATGCTCTCAAGTGCTGATTAACCTACTTGTTTTCTGTCTTAATTCAAACTATGCAGCATTAGTAAGATTGTACAATATTACTTTAACCTTTATATGTAATCCACTATGTTCTGTTTTTTTGTAGGAATATAGCATAAATCTGCTGTAAGTTTAAAATAATGTAGAAGATATAGAACAATCAGTAAGAGCATCACCAGTGACAGTGTTGTCATATTTGTTCATCCCCAGACAGCAAAACTACTGTGCTTGAGACCATGACACCAAGTATAATGGAGACTTATGTTGTCATCAGCTATATGTTCAGGCCCTGTGCTCTAGGAACTCTCTGTTGCATCCCTCTAGACATGCAGTGTGTGGCCAGGTGGGTGACTGTACTTGGGATCTGTGGTTGTCTAGTACTGGAGGCTGAGGTGGTGAATGAGTGGGAGTGTTGTCACATTTCACTGGCCAGTGTTGTGGATCTTCAAGTTTTGCTTCCACTTCTTGAGTGATGATCATCCCTTCCCTTGTGTACTGCAGGAAATGGGAGCTGGTTTGATAAAAATTATGACTGTAGTGGTGATTTAATTTTTTTTCAATATTTGTTGTCCTTTATTGTATTTTACAAGATTGTCAAATTTGTAATATCCCCCTTTTTTTTTAAATCAAACATAACTCTTTCTTTAAATTCATGTAATGTATATAATTTGCACACACACCACTTTCTTTGATAATTTCTCCACATCTTTATCTACTCTTCTTGCCAAGTTTCTTGCTGTGTCTTTTAACATTGAGCTTACTGACACAATTCTACTTCTACTTTTAATATTTTATTAATGTTGTGCACCATAATCATACCTTTTCTTTCATGTATTCTTTTCTTCAACTTGGAACACTGTAACTTCTTTGTGTGTGCATGATATTTACATAGTCATTGTGCAAAGGGCCTGAGTTATATTCATGTGATCCTGTCTCTACGATTACACCATTTTCCCAGTTTTTTTCTTTAGTTGCTATAAACTTCTTGCTTTTGTTATCTTTTCTAGTCTATTCACATTTTCTACCTATACATTATTTCTATAAGGGAAGGTGAACATCTTGTTGTCATTAAATAATCCTTCCTTTCTCAACTTTTTTTCTGTCACATGTTAAATATCCAGTTGTGTGTGTGTGTGTGTTTTATCTAGTTTTATCTAGCTGTATAATACTGGGTTCGAGCAGGGCTCATAGTGTCCTGTCCCCATATCTATATTTATCCAGCATTTCCTTAAATTTATGTCATCAGAGCTCATGGTGACTTATCTTTAGGTAGGACTAAGGTCACTCACATGCATGTGTGTGTGTGTGTGTGGGTGTGTGTGTGGTGTGTGTGTGTGTGTGTGTGTGTGTGTGTGTGTGTGTGTGTGTGTGTGTGGTGCAAAAGCAAATCTGGCAAATTTCTTAACACTTTATCAAATAAAGATACAGTAAGGTATGAGACAATGAACATGACTCATTCCAGCATAGCGTTCGTTATAGTAAATGTGCGTTATGCTGACTGAAGAACCAACCTACAGGAAAAAATTAATTGGTTCCAGGCAACCAAAAAAACAAAGTAAAAATTACACAGTTTTAGAAAAAAATACATCAATATAAGCACATTTGCACTACTGCATTTGAGATAACACAAGAAATATGCAGGGTGTGTATGGTAATTGTTTTTTTTTCTTTTTTTGGGGGGGTCACACAAAAAAGTTACAATTTAGGTTGAAAATCCATTTATTGTAAAAAAGAAAACATACTCTGTAATCAGCACACTTCTGGTGTCCTGTTACTCAATGAATCCGCCCTTGGCATCAATGACGTCCTCATCATTGCCCTCAAAACCTGGCACAGGCCTTCTTCACGACCTCCTTTGAGAGATTGACGAAGATGACCTTGATCTGACTGATCAAATCATCCTTACTCTTGCATGGGGTGCGGTTAGCATCTTGTTCAACCTGCGCCCCATACAAAATAGTCCATAGGATTGTGGTCAGGTGACTTAGGGGGCCACACATCAGAGGCAATGAAGTCAAAGAAATTGTCAGAGAGCCATTTCTGAGATTTTCGAGAGGTGTGACCATGGTGCTGAGTTCTGTTGCCACATGTAGGGTCTACCAGCAGCTCAATCCACGGCTTCACCTGGGTCTGTAGGATGCTGATGTACACTTTGGTGCTCATCCTGAGCCCCTGGGGAAAGAAGAATGGGGGCCTATGACTTGGCCCTTGTTACAAGACTACTCCAAACACCATGACACTTGCAGGAAACTTGGTTTTCATGACTCTTGGGACAGACAGCCAACCACCTGTTGTTCTGAGAGTTGTGGGTCTGGTCCTGGCAGAAGTTTCTTTTCGTCTGAAAAGAACCAGAGCATGTTGTTTCTCCAGGGGTTTGCTTCAGTTTGCTGAGCATCTTCTTGCTCTTCTTGAAGCAGTTCTCCTGCATCTTTGTGGAGAGGAGTTGACCCTTACGCATCTTGTATGAGTTGTATCTGACATCTTCATGCAAACACTTCCTTATGGTGCCCTCAGGACACTTGCAGCTCTCTGGCAATGGACCTCATGGACCGGCTGGGGTCTTCCATCAACCATGGCTTGCAACTGAGTGACAAATTCGATGTCCCTGATGGTGTCCGATCATCGAGAATGATGTTTCCTCTCGGCAACATCTTCATAATCCTAGTCAGAAGAAATCAACTCCCTCCTGATGGTTCTGATGAACTGTTCAGTCACTTTCAGCAGTTCTGAAATCTTGCTGCTGCTGTGTCCAGCAGAGATTAACATAAGTACCGCATGCCTTTTCCATAGAGAAGAAAATGTAAAGCTCTCCATGGATGCAAGGTGTTGCTGGGACAAAGTCTCAACATATGCTGATTGGTTGCTTTTGTTTTGAGTGGTGCGGTTACTCATGTTTCGACACTGAGTCCCTGAAACAACGAAACAATTACCGTACGCACCCTGTATAAAGTACCCTCCCGAGTTAATTCACACCTAGTCCTAAATTCTTATCATCCAAGTTTCACACAGTATCGGTCACATTTACCTACTATTGGCGTCACACATATACATACAGTAAATTCCCATAAGTCCGAGCCATCTCTCTCTCTCTCTCTCTCTCTATTCCTTCTCCTTTTGACCTTTTCCGGAGAACTATTTCACCTCTCTCTCTCTCTCTCTCTCTCTCTCTCTCTCTCTCTCTCTCTCTGAAAGTAAGAAATCCTAAGGACTGCTAAATAGAATGAGACTGATTGAGAATGAAAATGGAATTATATATACAAGAATGAGAGTGAGAAAGGATGAAGCAAAAATGACAAAAGCATAAAATGAATGACAGGGAGACAGAGTGAGGTATCACTCCCTATGGTTCCTTATCTCTGACAGATAATGGAGAGGGGAGGTAACAGGGAGGGAGACTTGAGACAAGATGAAAGAAGGGAGAGGAAAGGAAAAAAGGGAGGAAGGGACAGGCAGTGGATAGGTGAGATTGTGAATTAATCTTGCAAGTTTTATTTTGCTATTATGATTAAATTTTTATTGAAATTTCAGGGCTTACACAAATGGCAAGTTCATCTTGCCAGCTTTGGTTTGTTATTCCAATTAAATTTTTGTTAAAATTCCAGTGCTTGCAGAGTGGCGAGTTTATTATGCCAGTTTTGGTTCATTATTCTGATTAAATAATTCATTAAAATTTCAGTGCATTATTGCAGTTGTATGTAATAACAACTGTGTGTTGTCACATACCCTACTGTACTAAAAAATCTTGTGCATAGACTTCTCATCAAAATCTCCACTTTATCAACATCATTATAACATAATGAATGACAACTTTTGGACCACTACATTAAAAACTTTTGAGCATTACCAGTATTGAGTTCCAATAAGACATTCAAAGGAAGCAAGAACTCTACTTCCAGCTCCAATATGATGCCCAAGCTGAAGGAAGATATCACTACACATGTACTGAAGGCTTTTTATCTAACACCTTTATTACATGCTGAGACTGGAAGTAAATCAGAAATGAGATAAGTGGATGGAATATGGCAGTAAGAAAAGAAATGGGATGAAGCTGGAGAGAGAAATAATGTATCTATTTCTGCTTCATCCCATATTTCCTCTCAGCATCACATTCCATTCACTAGTAAGTTGTAACAATGTGTGCTGTCGCTTAGAAAGGAATGATGTTAAGGTCTGTAATTTTATGTTTTCAAACAAGACAAGCAATATCAAGAAAATCAGTCCTTGGAGAAATCATTATAAAGCCACCATCATGCCAATCAAGGTAATTTGTGACCATGCATACAAAATATTTTTTACTAGTATGAGTGACAAGGTACACTATAACTTAGGGAAGGTAGTATCTAGAAAATAGGTAGCGAGATGCCATAGATATAAATATAGGTCAACTGAGAGAGAGAGAGAGAGAGAGAGAGAGAGAGAGAGAGAGAGAGAGAGAGAGAGAGAGAGAGAGAGAGAGAGAGAGAGAGAGAGAGAGAGAGAGAGAGAGAGAGAGAGAGAGAGAGAGAGAGAGAGAGAGAGAGAGAGAGAGAGAGAGAGAGAGAGAGAGAGAGAGAGAGAGAGAGAGAGAGAGAGAGAGAGAGAGAGAGAGAGAGAGAGAGAGAGAGATTCTAACACAAGACAAACTCACTGGAAAACATACACAAAAAATAATAAGGCAAACAGCACAAAAGTCATAACACTACAGTATTCCTACCACCACCACCACCACCACCACCACCACTCACCCTCTGAGCCTCCTTGGCTAGCTCCTGCTCCATCTGCTCAGCCCGGTAGGACACAGCTAACACCACATGAGTCACACCTGCCGCCACCAGTGCCTCAATCTGGTGCAGCACGATTGGCTTGTTGGCAAACTCCACCAGTGGCTTGGGTCCGGCTGAGTGTCAGTGGCCGTAGGCGCGTCCCATACCCACCAACCAGGATCAGCGCCTTCATCCTGCCCAGTGTCAAGTCTGTGGAAAGCAAAATGATGTATTTTTTTCATCTTCTGCATATCTTGTATTCCTTTCTGCTGGGGGCTGACAAAGGCCAGAGTGCAAACAATGTGTGTATGTGAATGTGTGGTATTTTGTCTGGGCCACCCTGTATGGGACTGCAGGCCTGGTATATAGACAAATCTTGTATCCTAGATAGGCATATCAGATGACCTCCTATGTAAATGAAAGAGAAAGATAACACTGAGTATTTCAGAGAGAGAGTGAGAGAGAGAAAGAAAGAGATGGAGGCAGGTGAGACATGTTAATTTATGGATTAGAGGTCTTTCATGATGTGCTGAGTAGATGATAACAAATGGGTATAACTGGGCAGCGATCATCCACTTATAAGTAAAGTATGACAGAAGTAGGCATAAGAAAATATGGGAAGATAGAAATGTGTACACACACACACACACACACACACACACACACACACACACAAACACACACACACACACACACACACACACACACACACACACACACACACACAGAAGTGACAAGGGAGGAGGGGGAGTGATCATTATGGACTAAAAGTGTGTTAAAGTGGAGAGGGTAATAAAAAGTGAAGACAAGTCTGAAATTCTACAAGTGATGATTAGAAGTGGACATGGAAGAATAATGAATTATGTAGGAGTGTATGTGCCACCTATGACCAATGATTGGCGAAAAGAAGAGCACAAAGCAGATGCTGGTATATGTGCTAAAAGGTCTCGAAAAAGATAGTGATGGAATGTAGCGATATAATTATTGTTGGTGATTTCAATTGTAAGGAGATAAATTGGGAGACAATGACAACTACTGGAAGTGAAGACTCATGGAGTAATAGACTGTTAAGCTGGGCAGTGGAAAACTTAATGACTCAATAGGTTGATTGTGATACCAGATTTAGTGGAAGTGATAAACCCATCAAGACTTGATTTAGAGTTTACCGAAGGGGCATGGAAATTATTGAAACTATACACTATGATAGCCCTCTAGGTAAAAGTGATCATGTGTTGATGGAATTTAACTTGAAAAATGAAAATGTAATCATTGATGAAAATTATAAGGTGAAAAGATTTGAATATAGTAAAGCTGACTTTGAAAAATTAAGAAAATATTTTGTTGCCATGGATTGGAAAGACTTTGAAGACGAAAAGAAGATGTTCGGGGAAAAATGGGATGAATTTATAAGGATATATAATTCTGCTGTGGAGAAATTTGTACCTAGAGGAAGAGTAAGATGTAGAAAGGGTAAAGAATGGTTCAACACAAAATGCAAAGAGGCTAGAAATTAGTAAGCTAAATGCTTGGAATAGATGGAAGAGGAAAACTGAGAGCAGATGGGAGGAATATATTGATGCTAGAAATAAGTGTGTTGAGATAATAAGAATGGAAAGAAGAAACTAATGAAAGAGATATAATAAATAAGTGTATAAATGAACGCAAACAGTTCTTTTAATACAATTAATGGGGAAGATGAAGAAGGTGTATCAAGACTAAAAGTTGAAGGAAAAATCTACAAGGATGCATGGAGGTTATGAACAATAGTTTCAAATGGGTCTTTACTGTAGAAGGGGAGTTTGATACTGGGAAGGGATAAGTTGGTGAGGAATATACTATGTACAGTAAAATCCCTCTTCTCCGGCATCAACGGGACCGCCGACCATGCCAGATACTGGAATATTGCCGGATACTTGAATAGAAGTGAAATTATGTCCATAATCACCATCCTACACTCACGCATCTTACCATAACAAAGATCAGCTGATCTGATCAGCTGCTTAAGTGTAAGCACCAACACGCTTCCTCTTTTCTACAACTTTAGGCATGATGAAGGTTGTCAGGCGATAAACAGTGCACACGTGGGACTGAGTCACTGAGTAAACACAATGCAGTGGGCCGTGGGTGGCGCGAAGCAGTGCGCTCTGGTGGCGAGAGGACAAAGTATGCCTCGCGCGGGAATTTTAATTCGATTTTATGAGTACACATTGATTTTTTATTGATTTTAAGGCTCGGGGAAAAAGTGTGCCGGATACTTAGAAGCTGCCGGGATACTCGAATGCCAGATGAGAGGAATTTTACTCTACAGTCCCAGTTCATTTACGAGGAAATACTTAAGATGATGGAAGAACTTGATGTAAATAAAGCAACTGGTCCAGATGAAGTATCAAACTGGATATTGAAGGAATGTAGAGAACAACTGGCTGATAAAATTCACAGTCTAGTGGTGATATCACTATCACAGGGAAGAGTACCGAAAGAATGGAAGAGAGCAAATATTACATCAATATTCAAAAGAGGAAATAAGGAAAACCCACTAAATTATAGACCAGTGTCCTTGGACTAGTGCTGTAGGAAAAAATATATGAAAGAACAATAAAGGAAAGATGGATGGAACACTTAGAAAAAGATAAAGTTTTGATAAATTGTCAATTTGGATTTAGGAGGGGAAGATCATGCTCCATGAACATTATTGTCCTTTTATTCAAGGGTAATTGATATTGTGCAGGAGGGAGACAGATGGGTGGATGGTGTCCATTTAGACTTGAAGAAAGCGTTTGATTAAAGTACTGCACCTGAAGATTGCTATGGAAGATAAAAAATCATGGAAACATTGGAGGAAGACTGCTGGAGTGGATGGAGGATTATCTGGATGATAGAGAGATGAGAACAGTAATACAAGCCCATAATTCATCTTAGCTGAAAGATAATGTTTGTAATATATGTGAATGACATAAATGAAGAAATAAACAGTTATATGAACTTATTTGCAGATGATGTTAAGTTAAGCTGATGAGAAGGGTAGAAAATGTAAATGATTGTATGGTATTACAAGATGATTTAAATATGATAAATAGATTGAGGTAAATCTTGGCAAATGGAATTCAGTTTAAGTAAATGTAAAGTAATGGAGCCTGGGGGTAAGAGTAAGAAAAGAATACAATATCATTATGAGGATGGATGGTGTGAAGTTACAGAAATCAAAAGAGGAAATGGATTTGGGAGTAACAGTTACTGAAAAATTGACTCCGGACAGGACACATTGATAAAATTACTGGAGAGACGATGAATTTGTTAAACAGAGTAAGAATGGCATTCTCATATTTAGATGAAGGAATGATTAAAAAGTTGTTGATTTCCATGATAAGACTGAGATTGGAATATGAGGCAGTGGTGTGTGTGGTCTCCTCATATAAAGAGGAATATTATAAAATTAGAAAGAGTACAAAGAGCAGTCACTAAGATGGTTATGAAGAGAGATTAGGTATGTTGGAAATTCCCACCCTTGAAAATAGGAGAGAGAGAGAGAGAGAGAGAGAGAGAGAGAGGCGAGAGAGAGAGAGAGAGAGAGAGAGAGAGAGAGAGAGAGAGAGAGAGAGAGAGAGAGAGAGAGAGAGAGAGAGAGAGAGAGAGAGAGAGAGAGAGAGAGAGAGAGAGAGAGAGAGAGAGAGAGAGAGAGAGAGAGAGAGGGGATTTAATAAACATCTATAGAATAATAAATGGTATGGAAAATGTGGACAAACAATGTTTTATAACTTTAGACACACAAAGTATAAGGGGACACAGTAAGAGGCTGAAGAAAATTAACTATAGAAGAGACATCAAGAAGTATAGTTTTCCTCACAGAAGTGTGAACAAATGGAATGAACTCAGTGAAGACGTTGTCAATGCCGTAACTGTCCGTGCTTTTAAGACCAAACTGGATAGATATAAAGACAGGATACTATGAGATTACTCCCCTCCTGTAAGCCACAACTAGATAATACAACTAGGTAAATACACACACACACACACACACACACACACACACACACACACACACACACACACACACACACACACACACACACACACACACAGAAAGGTCTTCTCTAACTGTTTCACTCACATCATCACTCTGAATACTGCAATCAGGTCTCCTCTCTCTTTTCTCTTTTTCAAAGTTAGGCTGCAACTTCTAATCTTGAAAAGGGAAGGGAGAGAGGAAACTTAATTACAGTGTTCAGAGTAATGAAAGGAGTTCCACACAGAAGCTCTGAGTCTGGAATAATGTGGATAAGAAAATGGCTAATACAAAGAATATTCATAACTGAGGAAAGTTGGATACTAGTAGATAATGGAGATGGGACAGTGAAACCAAAACTCTTTTCCTATCACAACTAGGTAGATACAACTAGACAAGTAAATACACACACATATACAAAGAAGGAAAACAGAAAATGAGAGAAAAAAAGGAAAATGATTCAAATATAACAAAGGGGAACACTGTGGAGGTTAAGAGCAATCCAACAAATAAAGAGGAATGCTAAAAGGGAGTAAAAGTAACACAGCAGAATATGACTGAGCAGAAATGAGCTGGATTTCACATGGAAGCATGAGCTGGAAAAGATGCTTAGTAAAGGCTCATGATAAAAAATTAAATGCCAGAAGAGCTGGTGGAGAAAAAAGGTAATGCAAAAAGAGATTTTGAGAAAGGTGAGTAAAAGTAGCATGTCAGATGATGACTGAGTGGAAATGAGCAAGTTTTTATGCAAGTATTACATTGTAAAGATGTGAGTTTGGTAAATGCTAGAAAATAATGTTTCAGAGCTAATTCAAATATATGAATCTGCTGGTTTCAAATATGCAATGTCATCAAGAACACCTTATATCCTTGAATACAATAATGATATGAATTTGTCAAGTGTAGATGACACTGTCAGCATAAATCTGCACCTTATAATTTCAGTAATTTTCTTAACTTACATGATCTGAAAATATGTAATATTCAAAACAAAATAAATTTACAGAATAATATTAATAAAAACCTTCACTTTTCACACTCTTCACTGAAAATTATGAAATGCTATGTATATACTGCACACTGTGATTAATTTTTGGTATGTCTTTATGATGAAAGATGCAAAAAGAAGGCATGACAACTAAAACAGTGTACACACACTTCCTGCTGCAGTTAATGCTGCTGCTGCTGCTGCTGCTGCTGCTGCTGCTGCTGCTGCTGCTGCTGCTGATGATGATGATAATGATGGTGATGATGATGATGATGATGATGATGATGATGATGATAATATAATAATAATAATAATAATAATAATGATGTACTGAGGAATTCTGCTTCTTCTAGTACTGTAGAGGTGGTGGCCAAGGAAACACAGTTGTAATGCTGCTGCATTATATTAATGTAAATAAACTGTATGAAAGATAATAATGAAGCCGCCAGGAGACGTGTGTCCTTGCCCAAGGCTGGCAGGACAGTGACTGCATCAGCTCAGGTCATGGCCGGGATTCGTGTCCAGAGACAAAGGGATGATGGTTGATCTTACTCCCATGTGGTGATAGCTGAG
>NC_087152.1:29886816-29889316 GCF_035594125.1 Scylla paramamosain | reverse complement strand
AATCCATTGTGACTGACTATACACTCCCTTCCCCTCTCCACCCACCACGCCCTCCCCTTATCCAGTTATGCCACGTCCCTCAAATTCCATCACCACCCTTCCCTTCACGAGTCCCCCTTCCCACTTCTTCCTCCTCCCCCTTTACTCCACCTCTTCCCTCTTTTAAATCCTTCCTCCTTCCTTCTTCGTTCCTCTGTAACCCAAGCGGTGATTTTGAGAAGCAATCTTAAGTAAGAAAAGAAGGGAAGAGGGAGAGAGGAGGAATGGGGAAGGAAGAGGGTGAAGCGGCAGGAAGGTGAGAGAAGTGAGATGAAGAGAGAAAGAAGAGGGGGAGGATAATATGGAAGGGGATATTGAGAGGGAACGCGAAAAGGGGGAATAATTTGAGGAAGGAAGGAATAAAGGGAATGGAAATTAAATAAAGACAGGAAGAAAGGAAGCAAAGAAAGGGAGGGAAGTAGGCGAGAAGGAAGGAAGTAAGGAAGGCTAGTTTTACGGGAATAGAAAAAGAAAATAAATAAAAGGAAGCAAGAAAGTAAGACATAAAGGAAAAGGAAGCCATACAAATAGGAAGAAAAGACTTTTAAGTATGCAGAAAAGTACGCACAGAAATAAACACAACTAAGTAACATTTTTTCAAACCTTTCTAGTTTAACTTTATATGTCATGGTGTTACGACAGGACTGGATCAAACCAATATTCGCACTGACACCTGCTCCTCCTCTCCCTCCGCCACTTCCTCCGCCTCCACGTCTACACACACCTGCAGAAGCACCTGACTTACCAAGTATCCTGACACTGCAACTTTCCCGGTTCCCTTACCAACACTGCACGCTAAAAGAGGAGCTCGTGTTATCAAGGGGGCGAGGTATCATAGCAAGTACTCGTTTAATGAAAAGGCAGAGGCAATGAGAGTGATCGATGTAGTACTGCTGGTTGGGTTTCATTGAGGTCAGTGTTGTGTGACGGACGGGAGGAAGGGGGGAATGGTTGTGGTGGTGGAAAAGGAGAGATGAGGAGTTGTGGGAGGGGGGGGGGGAGAGGGGGAGGACTTAGTAGGAAAGGGAAGGGGTACTGGGAGTATAGGAAAGGCTAGGAGGGAAGGAAGAAGAGAGGGTCGAGGAGATAGGAAGGGAGTGAGCTGAAGAGAAGGAAGAGATGGAGGAGGAGGACGAGGAAATTGCATCGCGTATAGAAAGAAAAGAAAACATTCATAATAAAGTAACTGCCACGTATTCATGAAGACAAAAAAAAAAATAATGGTGTGTTTTTCCTACTTTCAAGATTACGAAACAACGTGATGAAGGGACACAGAAAATTATTAGTCAGCGGAGGTGGCAGTACGTGGGAAAAGACGTGACGTAACAATGTACACCTGTCAAGAGTTAGAAAGCGAGTGATAGGAGAGAATGAGTGAGTGATAGGAGACCACGGTTGTAAGGGGTTGTATCTAATAGCACTTACTCTTCCCTACGTCTCTTCCCTCCCTCATGTTCCAGCCGCTCCTCCCTTTCTCTCACAGACACTTTCATTACATCGCTAGTGTACACGTGTCAATAACGGACAAAAAGGCAGCGGCAAAAGTGTTGAGTTACAAGACGATTATGTTGTTTACACGCCCTCCTTTCTCCGCCACCTACCCTCTCTGCCTCTACCACCACCACCGCCGCCGCCGCAGCGTCATCAGTCAGGTGCACAGACCCACGAACGACGCGATAGTAAATGCACTGCTCACGGACACATCACGAACACACGACTCACACTCGCATTTCATGTCGCTTCCATGTACTCCCAATAACAACACTCGTTGATTGACACTCATATGACGACAGCTATAGCATAACACTGGACGCGTCCCTGTTCTGGCTGGCTGGCGTGATACATGACATGCACACAACACGCGGCAAGCAGGAAGGGAGGCAAGGAGAGAAGGGAGGTAAGGAGAGTGGCTTGGCATACTGTACCTAACGTCTGACGCGAGGCAGACACTTCCTATCACAAACGGTACTGAGCTCATGGTGTTCCTTATCTTTGCCGGGCCGTGATATGCATCGAGCCGTGCGATGCTTTTTAGAGGAATGCTAGACGAGCTGCAACACACACACACACACACACACACACACACACACACACACACACACACACACACACACACAGACACACACACACGAGTAAATAAGCACAGTATTCCTACCGCCTAACTTTTCCTAGAAGAGGCATGAAAAGTACCTTTCCCGCCCAAACCCATGTCGAGAGAGGGCATCCACGAGAGGCAAACGTCAAGCTGGCGGGCAAGTGAGTGACTGCGGGCTCCGAGCGACGGCGTCACGACCCCACAACACGAAGCATCAGCTGATACTGAGTGACCACGGTGGCGGAGGCGGACTCAGACTGGCGGTACTACTAGAGGTGGAGGTAGTGGGGGAGGAGGAGGAGGCGACCTGGACTGGCTGGCTACGTGTTACTTCCCAGGTGCCGCAAGCCGCCAGCCACCTCCTCC
>NC_087152.1:29836816-29881816 GCF_035594125.1 Scylla paramamosain | reverse complement strand
TCAAATGCTTTCTTCTTTTCATCATGAATATTTTTAAGCGCCCCACAGATTGTTAGTGGTGTTCTCATGGGTGCTTTTTATCAATGGTATTGCAAAACTCTTAACGAAATATCACTAGAATCATAAAACCGTCACTGAAAACTTGAATAACTTTCACTACAGCCTGATAAAAGTAGTAGAGACATGAAGCCAAATTGTTTGAGAATACAGTCTTTTATTTAATGACAAACATGTGAGATGCCCCAGGGTCCCAGAACACATCTAAGGTGGTGTGAATATGTATATGTACACTACCCCTAAAAGAGAAGCTTATAAAAGGGAAGGGAAGAGAAAATCGGCAAAAAAGATAGATTTACAGAACAGATTTAGTGCACGAGGTGAGATTGATTGAAATAGCAGGTATTTCATATGCTATGTATATTTCAATGAATTAAGAATGTATCACCAAGTGGAAAATATGAAAGACTGTAAAATATGAAGTGCTTTCCAAAAGTTACAAGAACTGAATAGTGGAACCAAATCAGATGCAGTTCAGCCTTCTGTCACTACAGATGGATTTTTGTTTTGTCTTATTGAAGAGAGTCTGCAATCTTACAGAGACAGGTCTCACTGTGTACGGAGTCTGCATCAAATTTTGCTTCGAGACCAACAAACCAATAAGACAGCTGTAGAAATCCACTAACTGCTACAAGAAAACCTTAGATGACAAGCCCAAGTGCTACAACAGTGATTTTTCCCTCACAGACAAAAGTATTTTAAGGAAGGACAAACAGATATTAAAGATGATATGCCTTTTGGACAACTACTGATGACCACAACACCACAAAACATTGAAAAAGTGATCATGACTATCTTTAAACACTGTGAATGAGGTATACAGTATACAGGATGTAGGAGATTATCTTTCAATTTTTGACTACTACTTTGGACACTGTTCAGGGACCGGCATCTCGGTGGGCTTTTTTTTTTTTATTAGATTTCTGTTGCCCTTGGCCAGTGTCCATCCTACATAAAAAAAAAAAAAAAATAATAATAATAAATAAATAAAAATAAATAAATAAATAAATAAATAATAATAATAATAATAATAACAATAATAATAATAATAATAATAATAATAATAATAATAATAATAATAATAATAATAAGACAAACATTCATTGCATTGTGATTCTGTTGACCAAGAGACATAAAGCTGTAAGATTTGTGCAAGACTGCAGAGTGATAAACAAAGGGCATATTATGGTGGAGTCCACAGAAAAACAAAAAAAATCAAATGAGACATGACCCAACTTAATTTCTGCTGCACATATCTCTCTTGCCCACATATCTCTATTGTCTGATAATGACTGACTCCCAAAAGAGTACAGTAGTAATTTCCTGCACACCCTATTAACCTGCCTTAAGCAACTTTTATTTTCTGAGGTCTAAATGAAGGAGCATCATTCTGACAACACTGATAAAAGTAGTCTGAATGAAGGAGCATAATTTTGACAACACTCATAAAAGTAGAGTCCCAAGAAGTAAATAGGGCCACCATGCTTGAAGACTTCAAGGGATACATGAAACAAAATCCTGGGACCACCATGTACAGTCACGCCTACTAGGGTCTCCTCCCCTGGGAAGACGGAGTCAAGGCCAATCAGTTTTGGGTGTTTGCTTGAACAAGCCATCACTCTGCCCGCGACATACATGGTTGTTTGAACAGTTTCAAACAACATTTGGGGTATGTGTGGGTGGGGCAGAGGTGGGGGTGGCTTGTTTGAGTGAATACCCAGAACTGAGTGGCCTTGACTCTGGCTTCCCAGGGAATAGAAATTGGTAGACACAACTATACATGCCCAAGGGGACTACATATTTACAAAATTACTTGAAACCAGGAGATAAGGTAAGTTACCATTTTCTGTGTTAGGTAAAGTCCTGGAACTTCTAGATATCGCATCATAGCTTTAAGTGCACCCATGTTGCCTAATGCTAAAACTGATGTGACAAGATAAATAATATCAGAATAGGAAGACATGATAAAAATAATATAAAAACAGAGCACCATGAAGGAGATACGTGAATTAAAGTCTTATGATAACTATAACTGAATTGTGTATAATACTAAGAAATGGTACAAAGTATATGAGATTATCTTCTTAAACTTTTCTTGGATATAATTACACAAAAACAGACCATCCTTAAAGGTAAGAGATAATTGGAGATGTAATGTAAAGTTTTGAAATGGCATGTAATTTCTACCATATATTTTAAGAGGTTCATATAAACATATAATGTATATCAGGATGCCACAATGTTATCTTTGAAAGATGTTATGATTCTTCATAAAGTCTGTGTATGTCAACCTCTGCCTCTATCAATGCTTCCTCCAAAATATCTCAGAAGCTGAGAAGTGTACAGTGTAGATTCAGAGGTTTTGCTAATTTCTCATTTAATATCTGCAGCCCTGTTATCTTATTATCTAATCTAGTTAAGTTGGCTTTCTAGCTAATCTTTTTATCAAATATGTATGTACTGTTGCCAAATCACACTTTTCACTAGCTTGACATCACACTCTTGTTTTGCTTAACACACAAAGGTCAATGATGAGGGTCATGTCTTCAGGTGTGGGGCTTTTTTTTTTTTTTTTATGTAGGAGGGACACTGGCCAAAGGAAAAAAAAAAAAAAAAAAAAAAAAAAAAAAAAAAAAAAAAACACTGAAATGCCAATCCCATAAAAGGGTCAAAGCAGTAATCAAAAATTTGAAACCTCCCTCTTGAAGGAATTCAAGTCACAGTAAGGTGGAAATACAGAAGCAGGCAGGGAGTTCCAGAGTTTACCAGAGAAAGGGATGAATGATTGAGAATAATGGTTAACTCTTGCGTTAGAGAGGTGAACAGAATAGGGGTGAGGAAAAGAAGAAAGTCTTGTGCAGCGAGGCCGTGGGAGGAGGGGAGGCATGTAGTTAGCAAGATCAGAAGAGCAGTTAGCATGAAAATAGCAGTAGAAGACAGCTAGAGATGCAACATTGCGGCAGCGAGAAAGAGGCTGAAGACAGTCAATTAGAGGAGAGGAGTTGATGAGACGAAAAGCTTTTGATTCCACCCTGTCTAGAAAAGCAGTATGATTGGAAACCCCCCAGACATGTGAAGCATACTCCATACATGGACAGATAAGGCCCTTGTACAAAGTTAGCAGCTGGGAGGGTGAGAAAAACTGGCGGAGACGTCTCAGAACGCCTAACTTCATAGAAGCTGTTTTAGCTAGAAATGAGATGTGAAGTTTCCAGTTCAGATTACATGTAAAGGACAGACCGAGGATGTTCAGTGTAGAAGAGGGGGACAGTTGAGTGTCACTGAAGAAGAGGGGATAGTTGTCTGGAAGGTTGTGTCAAGTTGATAGATGGAGGAATTGAGTTTTTGAGGCATTGAACAATACCAAGTTTGCTCTGCCCCAATCAGAAATTTTAGAAAGATCAGAAGTCAAGCGTTCTGTGGCTTCCCTGCATGAAATGTTTACCTCCTGAAGAGTTGGACGTCTATGAAAAGACGTGGAAAAGTGCAGGGTGGTATCATCAGTGTAGGAGTGGATAGGACAAGAAGTTTGGTTTAGAAGATCATTAATGAATAATAAGAAGAGAGTGGGTGACAGGACAGAACCCTGAGGAACACCACAGTTAATAGATTTAGGAGAAGAACAGTGACCATGAACAGTGACCGATCTTGAAAGGTTTTGACATTTTCTGTTAATGAAGGAGTTTTTGGCTAGTTGGAGAACAGACTTGGCATGGTTCCGGGCAGAAATATAAAGTGCACGAGATTCTGGTGATGGAAGGCTTAAGTACCTTTTGTGGGCCACCTCTCTATCATGTATAGCATGAGAACAAGCTGTGTTAAACCAAGGTTTGGAAGGTTTAGGTCGAGAAAAAGAGTGAGGAATGTATGCCTCCATGCCAGACACTATCACCTCTGTTATGCGCTCAGCACACAAAGATGGGTCTCTGACACGGAAGCAGTAGTTATTCCAAGGAAAATCAGCAAAATACCTCCTCAGGTCCCCCCAACTAGCAGAGGCAAAACACCAGAGGCACCTTTGCTTAGGGGGATCCTGAGGAGGGATTGGAGAGATAGGGCAAGATACAGATATGAGATTGTAATCGGAGGAGCCCAACGGAGAAGAAAGGGTGACAGCATAAGCAGAAGGATTAGAGGTCAGGAAAAGGTCAAGAATGTTGGGTGTCAGGAATATGAGTAGGGTGTTGCACCAATTGCTCTAGGTCATGGAGGATAGCAAAGTTGAAGGCTAGTTCACCAGGATGGTCAGTGAAGGTAGAGGAAAGCCAAAGCTGGTGGTGAACATTGAAGTCTCCAAGAATGGAGATCTCTGCAAAAGGGAAGAGGGTCAGAATGTGCTCCACTTTGGAAGTTAAGAAGTCAAAGAATTTCTTATAGTCAGAGGAGTTAGGTGAGAGGTATACAGCACATATAAATTTAGTTTGAGAGTGACTCTGTAGTCGTAGCCAGATGGTGGAAAACTCGGAAGATTCAAGAGCGTGGGCATGAGAGCAGGTTAAGTCATTGCGCACATAAACGCAACATCCAGCTTTGGATAAAAAATGAGGATAGAGAAAGGAGGGAACAGAAAAGGGGCTACTGTCAGTTGCCTCAGACACCTGAGTTTCAGTGAGGAAAAGAAGATGAGGTTTAGAAGAGGAGAGGTGGTGTTCTACAGATTGAAAATTAGATCTTAGACCGCGAATGTTGCAGAAGTTAATGAAGAAAAAGTTGAGGGGGTGTCAAGACACTTAGGGTCGTCGACAGAAAGGCAGTCCGACCTGGGAACATTTATGGTCCCCTCCCCAGATGGGGACTCCGAGGCTGGTGTAGGAGTCGCCATGATAATTTTGACATTTTTGAGTGAAGGGTGTGTGTGTTGTTAGGTGCTTGTAGTTTTGTGTGGAGGAAGAGAGTTGTCTTTAGAGGGCAGGCTGTGACTGCCCCCTTGTGTTGTGAGACACAAAGGGAAACGTTCAGTGAGGTCACAGCTGGGTTTAATGATAAGTTCACAGCACCCCCTGAACAGTGCTTTAGACCTCACTGGGAGTAATTATCATTTCGGTAGGTGTCTACTGCCTCCTTGTTGAGAAGATCCTATTTTTTTATTTATCTATTTCTTTTTCAGCTTGTCTCCACCCAAGAAAACACTTTACTTGTGTTTGATGGCATTACAAGGATCAGAGGGCACTACAGTATCTAATTCCATACAAGACAAAGGTGACTCTGGAGAAACTTAAGGTGTGAAGGCAGACCAACTGCAGCATGCAAATGGTAACCAATCTCAGTAACAGACTTGGGTCTGAGCATAAACATTTGTAATTGAAATTCGAAAAAAAAAAAAAATAAATAAATGTACAGATGCAGATAACAAAATATGCTTGAAAAATCAAGTACTATTAAGTACTTTTCAAATAATACTTTTAAATAATAACCATATTAAATATATTGCAGCAGAAATTGCAACTGCTTTAACCAAGACAAAAACAGATTATACTTTAGAAAAGATGGCATAAAATACCTATCCATCCCTTCTTCTGCATCTGAGGAAAGGGTTTTTATTGCAACCTGCTGATATGCAAGTACATGAGAACACTATCAAGTACAGTAACTTGGAATTAAGTTTCAGGCAAATCTTCTTTACTTATATTTATAGCTTAAAAATTTTTGGTTGTCTACATGTATTTAGACATAAGCCCGTTCAGATCATAAGCATTAAGAAATGAATCAATGAACATCACATCTGGAGGTTAGTGAGTTGGTGTCAGCTTTTGAGACCAGGAGCACAGTGTCAAGGATGCCTTAACAGCAGTATGCTAGGAGGGTGATGCAGGGAGTGGTTCAACTTGTGTGACAGCCAGATTAGGGTGTTATGGGAATCATAAATAGATAAATAAATCTATGTCCTCTGTAGATTCCTTTTAATGGATAAAGTCTCAAAATAGCTTACTGATAATCAGAGTGAAAATCATTCCAGTTATATGCTCCATCATCAGCTTTTTTTCTAACTCACACAAAAAATTTGCAAATCAATTTTATGTCCATGGCATAACTGCTTCCTCAGGCTGGTGGGGCTGGCGCCCCCTTCATCTCTGAAAGCTTCCTGATTTCCAACACAAATACCCTAGACAGACTTGTATTAAGCTAAACAAAACAGTGGCATGATGGGTGACTTTTAAGGCTACAGCTGAGCAAGTTTTCTGAAACTTTACAAATAAGATATGTTATTTTGGCACTACTTCATTTTTATCCTATGAGGAAGATGTCAATGAAAGCTACCTCTAAATATCTGTAAACTGTAGAAAAAATCAGCAGGGAGCTTTCTCATGTAAAATGGGATAAAGAACTGATTTATATAAATTACTACCAGTTTTCACATTTGTGCCAATACTGGAGAATTACCAAAGTGGTTATTTTAATTGGTCAGTTATTTGAGCTCTTTGCTTAGGCAATTAAAATGAATAATGGAAAGGTAGTCACAATTTCAAACATGAGCCAATAAGCACAGGGATGAAGAGAACAAATAACAATAATAGGTCAAAAACACTGATAGATCTGCATGTCAGATAAAACAAAAAGCAAAGTAATTTATCTACAGACAGGAAGGCTAGTTTCAAGTCCCATCCAGTTCTTCCCAAATAAAAATGGATAAAAAGATAAATAATCTATTTCTTATCTCTGATATATACAATTTTGAACTTCCTTTCTGGTGAATCTATCATATTTCTGTGTAACATTGGTGTTGCCGAACAGCTTACCACAATGGTCAGAGTAAGTAACCTATGATGAAGTCTATAATTAGGTGAAAGGTAGATCAGTTAACAAAGAAGTCAAGAATTTCTAGGATATTTGGTAGCCTGTGTTAACATAAAGTTGTGAGGTATGGACAGCATAAGGTGATAAGATGATTTGTAAAGGCATAAGGAAGTATGTAGATATATCCTTCTTTAGAACAATAATGGGCTCAAGAAGAATGGAAGGCTGTATAGACAAAATGGGCATTGAAGAACTGGTACATTTTGAGAGTACCACCCAATAAAATTTTACTGCACACAAGTATGCAGTACACTATAATATTGTTATTGTAACATATGAATATAAAAGCTTAAGATAAGGCAGAAAATATTAAATTCCATATGAATTAATATAATGAAATAACAAAATTTTCCCTTAACTCAGTATGTACCTCCTTGCCAAGCAAAGCTGCTCAAAACAAACCATCAGCAGTCTATGAGGGCACATCATATTCTGTTGCTATTCACTATGAAGAACTCTGCTAGTCATGTGTGCTGTAAAGGGTGAGGCACTTGCATGATTGCCTATAGTCAAGGAAAACTATGGAATTCAAAGCTATTTTTAAGTGCGGAGTAGTGGAGCTGGTCAAGCTGCCTCCAGCACCATCAGGTGATATACCAACTACACTTTAACAAAATAGTATTAAATACAAAAGCAAAAAACACTCCTATGTACTAGTAAATTTCCCTAAATTTGGGAAATTGCAAATGCAGCATAACTTAACCCAAATGGAGAATCAGTCAGGTGTTACCTACAAAAGTAGGTTTCATCAGTGTGATTCCTGGAGTATAGCATGCTGTGAAGCTGGTTTACAAAGGTATCTGGTCATGAATAAATGAAACAGAAATTATATCTGTAAGAAGTCCTGTGACAAAGCTAAGCTTGGTGGCTCCCTAAAATACTCACAAAAGTAAAATAAAGCACATATTTCCTGTGTTTTGGACACTATTAGGATAGGGGAAATGACATGTTATAATGATCAAACAATTGCACTCTGCTGCACACTGAATATCTGAGCCACACACTGGGACTCCCTCAGCCTACTTATGTAAATACACTACTTGCATTTGTTTCTATATACTACATGGTAGCATAAGTCAGCTTCCTTTATCCTGGTCAATGAAGTACTTACACATTTAATAGTTAAGTTCCAACATTTGTCATCAGCTGATATCTATATAAGTAATGGTTGTGTCAACATTCATAGACAAGTTCGGATGCTGCAGTGAATAGCAGGAAGTCAACACTAACCTCATAACAAAGTCCTATACATTTTGGTAGGTAGTTTGATATTTTACACCAGTAGTGGAGTCTGTAGTCAAAAGTACACTTTTGATAATCACAAGAAAAACACTGGAAGTGTCTCACTTTGCTTGTATCCCATCTTCTCCCCCATCAAATTTGGGGATCCGATGGGAAAGCAGGACTTTGGGATGGGGAGGAAGTAAAAACAAATTTTCAAATCTAAAGGGTAGCCAAAGGTTATAAATTACTAACTCTATTTGGGAGACTTCCCTTTGGACCACCCCAAAATTGCAATAACTGCTGCACACCAACCTTTTAGCTATGCATGCAGAACTAATTGCTGTGCCAATCTCAGCCATGTCACCCACTCTTTTCCTATTATTAATCAGTGATTTTCTAATAAAGCGCTTTTGAAAACTAAATCAAATTAAATACAGTGAATCCACTGTTCTTGAACTTAAGTTGTTCCTGAATGCTGCTTGAAATCTGAAGTGTTCAAAAACCGAAACTATTTTCCCCATAGGAATCAATGTAAAATGGATTAATCCATTCCCAGACACCAGTCTACAATGCCTTAGCAGCTTATGACAGACACTCCCACAGCCGAGATGGATGCTTCACAACATCTCCAGCTCACAAATTACATGATGATCTAAATGATATGATTTCTGCAAATGTTCAACCTGTCCTTACTTCTTATGCTGAATTACTGATCCCTGGAGTACTTCTGTATTCATATTATGGTTATTGTAGTTGAAAGCAATATAATACAGTGTCATAAAGTGTATTTTAGGATGTGTGCAGAACTGTTATAGTTACATCATGCTGTAACTTCTTAATGCACAGTGGATTATTTTTTTCCATCTCTGAACCCAAAAGTTGTGCCAACTATATATATAAAGGTGAGGCAGTTCCAGCAAACAATTTCCAAAATTCCTTTGTTAAGACAGTTCTTCATGTGACCATCATTTTCAAAATACTAGTACAGTATACACTAAGTAAGTGTTCTTTAGACCAATATAATAACAGGACAGTTAAGGCTGACCAAAATTCACTCTTGTCTTAGATCAGCAAAGACATCAAGCTAACATTTCTGACTGAAAATTTACTCCCCAATAGAAGCCTTTCATAGCTAATTATGATTTATCCTGCATTCGGACCAATTTCTCAATGTTTCTATGATGCTCCAATAAAGGATGTGACACTAGCGGATGGTGTGAAGATCTCGGAGGCAGACTTCCATTCAATCCTTGAGAGACAGAATGTCAGAGAAGACAAAAGAGAATGGGAAGTCTCAGAGAGGAGACAACAGTAATTATTTTAGTAACAGGCAACTGAAACACCTGAAATTGATCTAAACAGAGGGCTTTAGTGAAATGACAGTCAAGACTGATCAAAATCTACTTAATCCATACCTGGTTCCTTACGTAGTGGGCTTCCCAACCCCTAACCCAAAAAGAGTGAGAAGGGGTCCACAGAAACTAGACACTGCTGATACACCAGCTAACAAATAATCAAGCAAAATAATAAAATATAATGCAACAAAAGGGCTGAATGGTGCATCATAAGCAGCTCAGGTACAGAAACATCCTGGGCTGATTGGTAAAGCTGTTGGACTCATGTTCTCATAAGTGTCCTGGCAGAAATTAAATCCCTGGTGAAGGAAGCTCCACATGGACACCATGATCCAAAGCTGGCTGCCCAGTACAGGGCAGAACATTCTTCCTGTCCCCTGAAAACACCTACTACAATAACACCATACACATATACACTAATGGCTCCTGCCTCCCATCTCCTCCATTAGTTGGAGCTGCCCTATCCAAATCCATTGCCACTACCTGGAGGTTGCCGGCCATCGTCTCTATACTTATGGCAGAACTCTTTGCCATAAAAGAGGGCCTCTAATTTGCTTCACTCACTACCCCTCTGACTCAATCACCCTTTTTACTGATTCCCTCATGGCCCTCTAACTCATTCAGCACCTCTCTCCCCCCAAAAAAATACACCACTACCCCTGCTCCAGCATACACAGCCTCCTTCTCCAACTATCACCTTCTCACATAGACATCCACCTTCAGTAGATTCCCTCCCACATCAGCATTGTGGGAAACACCATGGCTGACAGCAGCAAACAAGGCTCACCCCCACCCTCTTCTAGAGACTTTACTACAGACCAGACTGACTTTTTCATTAAACTATGGAAAGACAACAACTTACACTGGGAAAAACACCTGAGGCCAGGGTTGCCAGGTCCCGCAATATTTTATTGGCAGCTGTGCTCATGATTTTTGGCACTTTTTGGCAAAAAGTTTTTCGAAAATGGCAGAGTTTATGGCACTTATCAAGGGAAAAATAGAAAATTTAAATGTCCAAAAAGTTATAATCCTTTATTGAAAATAAATGTTTATTCTTTTGAAATTATCAAAAAAAAAAAAAAAAAAAAAAAAAAAAAAAAAAACATATTAGAAAACTTAACCTGTCCACAAGCTGGAATCTTTTATTGAAAACAACTAATGCTCTTGTTTTTGGGCTGATATAAATGAACACACACACACACCCACACTTATTCCTGCAAAATTTCAGATATTAATTCCACATCATCAAACTCTTTAGTATCAGCATCCCCTTCATTAGTATCATGTGCATACATAGAACTTGAATTGAATTTATTTAGCATCTCTTCTGATACTACAAAATCCTTGCAGCAAGAATTATTCAACATCAGGTGTGATCTTATCATCAAAATGCTTTTTAATAGCTTGTGCCCTATCTTATTTCTTACCTTAGTCTTTGCTAAGGCAGCCTGACTGAAAACTCTCTCAACATATGCATTTGAAATAGGTAGGCATAACTTATCTAAGACTAATTTTGCCAAAGTTCTGAAGCAACACGTACCTGCTGCATTCTTAAAGTTATAAACATTACACCAAAAATTTGCCTGATCTTTAAGGTCAATCCCAAGATTTGTTCAATCACACAGTCTGATGTTCATGTACTGTTTTTCCAAGTCATCAAGATTTTCATCACTTGTCCAAAATTCTGTGAGATTCAACTTGTGAAATGGAATAAATCTAGTCTGGGAGAGGAGAACATCAGGGTGAAAAGCTTGCAATGTCTCCAAAAACTTAAATTTCTCTGGCAGCCTCATGGATACTTTATCTACTGCTGTCTTAAAAAAAATTGAGGCATTGATAATTTATGTTTAGTACCTGTTCATTAGAAAGTTTTGACTGTGACAGCTCCTGATAAAATTTAGCTCCAAACTGAATGTCTGTTATAGGTTTGAGATGTGCATCTTGAATCTTTTCATACATTTGCACATATTCATTTTTACATATTCTACTTCTCAATGACATGTAAAAAACATCCAAGTCCTTGAATAAATGACACTGGTCAGCATTTGTGTGTTGGAAAGAAGCATTAATTTGTTCAAACTCATTTATAAGTGGAGAAGCAAATACTAGGTATAAGTAATTTGATCTGTCATTTAGCATTTTCAGCAGTGACTTGCAACTATAGCTTTTTGTATATTTAATGCAGCTGAAGTATGCTGTGAGCTCATGCCATTGTGTGATAACTGAATTAATAACTTTCCCAGTCACCAACCACCTTGTCTCTGACGGACTTATGAATTTTGTGGGGTGCAGATTAGGAATGTTTGCATTCATGACATGAAACAATTTATCATAATCACTTCTCCTAAGAGAGCTAAATTTAAACCACTTTGCAATTTCACTGAATAAAAAAGAAAGGTTAGAAGGCAGTTCACCAAATGCATCTTTTCCACACAAACTTAAGCTGTGGCAAATACATTTAACTAAAACACAATGAGGGGCGTGTTCTCTTATCTTTGTATACACAGAGTTATGAGGTCCACACAAATTGGATGCACCATCAGTACCTAATCCTATAACATGACTCATTGGAATACTGTGTGCATCAAAGTATAACTTGATGTCTGAGAAAAGAGATGATGCTGTACATGAGGTGACAGGAAGTAATGTTAAGAATTTTGTTACAACTGATGGTATATCCTCTTTGAAATATCTTACACACATGCACAAGTGCTTTGTAACTGAAACATCTATCGACTCATCAATGATGAGCGAAAATGAGGTCTGTTGTATATCTTTGATTACCAAGTCATGAAGACAAGGGTGTACAACATTAGTGAGAATATTGGAACATTTTGTTCAGTGGTGTTTCATACCATGTAAAAAGTCTGTCTTCCTTGAAGATTCATTAATAATTTCTCCTAAGTGATCGGTTGCTCTGATAGCTGCATGACAGGCAATGGCAACACTCCATCTAATATCAAATATTTTCATATCTCTAAGACCACCAGTGAAAAATGATGAAACACTTGGAGAACCTTTAATTTGATCTGCTGCTCTCTGGTGCGTCTGAGATTTGGCATGCATTTCAGCATTGTACTTCTTATTTTTAACCTTAGTCTTGCATACCTTGCACCACAGGTCATCTGAATCATCAAGGGGAGATTGTGTTAATCATCCTGAAACAATAGTTACTTGGTACTATAAGGAATTCTATATGTAATAGTTTTCAGGTAGGTACAGTCAACACAGTCACTGTAACAAACTCTACATTTGGACAAACTGATTTGTGGGCACAATTTACAAGCATTTACACTTTCAGACAAAGGTGTTTTAGCTGGTTCACTATGCTTCAAGTCATTCGCAAAAGTTCCTAAACTTCACACACAAATCACGAGGAATTTTGTTTCTCTTAAATAGTTTCTGATCTCTTACCTTGAAATTCTTTCATCCAATGCCCTGATAAAGGTTTAGTTTTCGGCATACCAATGATCGACAGTGACACAGCCGTGACAACGCCTTGACATCCCGCAAGAAACTGAGTAGATCGAGTCAGTCAACCCTCCTCTCCTGGCCTCAAACATGTTCTATACGCGATACGGCACGCGGGTGTGCGTTTTGGTTTCAGTCATATACTCGCAGTTGTAATTTTTGGCATTTTATGGCAACTCTGCGACAAAGACTGGCATTTTTATGGCACCATAATACTACTGCCAAAGAAAAATGGCATCTTTTGGAAAAATGTTAAATTTATGGCAAAAAATGCCACTTTTGGCACGTTCTGGCAACCCTGCCTGAGGCACCTTGTAATACACCACACTTGAATGCATCAGAAAGGACACACAACACTGCTGGTGAACCCATTCCTCCAGCTGTGCCCTAGACCAGGGATTCTCAATCTTTCCTCCATTTATTTCTCCATTTACCTTCTTACTTCCATGCAAAAAACTCATAGCCATCATAAGGGGACAGAAAAATAACAGAAAACATAAAAAGGTGAGACACACACACACACACACACATTCTCTCTCTCTCTCTCTCTCTCTACAAAATTCAATTGAATTGAATTATTATGCATAAATTCACCCCTGGTTGAGAATCACTGTCCTAGACACTGCAGTCACTAGACTCAGGTAAGACTCAGCCACCTCAACACCCCACAAGCAAAAGCTGGAATTAACAGACACCATCACTGGCTCCTGGTGCCCCACACAGCCAGACACTCCAGAACACCTGTTACATTGTTCTTGCCACCATTCCCAATGCACTGCTCTCCTCCACACACACACATCACTCCACATCCACAGGCCAACACTAGCAGCCCTCCTGGTCTGGCCTTCATTCAAGCACACAAGGGTGCTTGATAGGACAAGATAGGACAACTCATCAGAATCTCACCAGCTAACCTGTCTGCTGCCTGCACTAGAGGCTGTAGTGCCTCTGCCTGAACAGCCCCATCAAATCCCTAACAAGAACAAGAACATGGACAATTCATCTTGCCTTAAAATCTATTTCTCATTATTTCAATGATGCAAAACACAAAGACTCTATCACTGGTTTAGACAATAAACCAGTTTCTCACTTTTATATATCTACCAACCTTCTTTTTTTTTTTTTGTCACATACTCTGTTCAAATCATTGCATCTAACATGCAAAATCCTATATTACCATGCAAATTTGAGGTGCAGTATTTAGAATACATAAGTTGCCATAAAACTATGATGGCTGATATTCATATAAATGAGAATATACATAAAAACGTATAACTACAATTATAATATCAGCTGACCTGCTTATCACTACTAATAAACTAAGTATGCAAGATTATGACAGAAATTAAACAAGACTCTCCCCATCAGCCTCTCTTTCTTTGTCACCCCTGGGGTAGAAACAGATAGAAGAGAACACAATGTATTATGCTACATTTTACCTAAACAGAATAAGCGGTCAGCACACCCCATCTCCCCCCATCCCTTCCTCCTGATATATCGCCAGCCACGTCAGCAGCCAGGACTGCACCGGCCGCCCTCCACTTGATTGTGTTGGGTGGAAACATAACTTAAACCCGACCTTGTTCCCCCCACGATGTCTTGGATGTATCCCTAACTGCCCTACAAGCCCTGAATAGAAGGTGCCCCCACTTCTACTCCCTCCAGTTTCATAAACAGCCCCAAGCACGGGTTACGTGTTCGAAACCCTTCACGTGTCCTCGTATTTATTGGGATACGTGTCAATTAACCTTTAATAACTATAGGAAAAGCGCACATTATTTTCATAGTTTCCGTTTGCCTCGTGTACTGGGGAAAAAAAAATGGCGAGATGATAATGAGAATGCAACATCTTGACCATTAAATTATTTCCACTCGTCTCACTTACCGACTATTTTAAAGTGAATGACTTAAAAAGAACATCTCGAGATAAGCTACGTATGTGTAATAGTGACGTTACTAATCAGCATGTATAGGTCAGAAGGAGTGTCAGTAATGGAGGTGAGTAAAGAGTGACGGCAGGCTTACCAAGGTGACAGCAGCAGCCTCTCCGTCCAATCAGTCGTCTGCAGGTAAACACAACACGCGCTGGGTCTCGGTCTGGGCTGAGAAGGACACTTATGCTATATGATTTACGCTAATTTAGGGTATCTTTAACCTTTTAATGTGATATTTAAATACTAAAATATTTTTTATTATTTCTTGTTTAGTATTAGTCAAGAAAGTCGTTATAAGAAGGATGGAAAGATGAGTTTTTTGACGGATTGTGTAGCAAAATCCGTTTCTTTTACGGGATAGCTGCGAGTGCTATTTTCCTTTTTGTTCACATTTATCTATCCGTCTATCTACTTACCTACTTATCTACATACACACTTATCTATTCACTGCCTATTTATCAATCAATCAACCAACCAATCAATCAATCAATCTATCTAAATCTATCTATCTACCTGCCTGTCCATCTACCTACCTACCTACCTATCCATCTATCTATCTACCTGACTGTCTGTTGATCTGTCTGTTCGTCTGCCCGTCTTCATATATATTTATCTATTCAGTGCTTATCTCTCTCTCTCTCTCTCTCTCTCTCTCTCTCTCTCTCTCTCTCTCTCTCTCTCTCTCTCTCTCTCTATGTTTGTCTATCTGTATCTATCTATCTATTCCTTTATCTATCTGTTTACGTATACCAATCTATCTATTCATCTATCTCTCTATATATTTATCTATCTGCCTGTCTGTCTATCTATTCATATATCTATCTATCTATCTATCTGTCTATCTATCTATGTCTATCTATATATATCTATTCATTTATCTATCTGTCTATCTATCAATCAATCAATCTATCTGTCTATCTATCTATCTTTCTATCTGTCTATCTATCCATCTATCTACCTACTTATCTATCTATCTATCTGACTGTCTGTCCGTCTGTCTATCTATGTGTGTATAGTTTCTCCAATAAGCACTTCTAAACATGTGTTATAAAGACAAATATACAGTAAATACAAGGATAAATAGAATCAAGGAAGACTAGAATAAATGGGACGTACATATACCAAACTATCATCCATTTTTTTTTTAATAGAAAATAAATGTATATCTAATGTTGATATAGTACAACCGGTCTTTCTCTAACGCAATCATTTTCTTCTGCAAGGCCGTCGCGTAGACATGTATCACTCCTTTTTTCCTTCTGCACCCCCACCAAAGTTCCCTTTTTGAGCCCATTATTGCTAAAGTTTTGGCATTAAAAATAAAATGTGATAAAGCCACTCCATATCACTGTTTTCATTGTGAGTACTTATTCACTCGTGATACTGTTCTAGGCCTCAACTCGAGTTATTTTAAACGATAACTCGATATACCAGATTCAATTAAAACAGTCATTCGAGTAATGATAGACTCGTGAGCCTTGCTTCACTATTACTCATAAACGAACCGCAAAGATTGCGGTGTATTGAATGTGGAAAGTCGCGTTATAGTCGATTTTGGTCGCGTAAGGAGAGACTTGTGTGCTTTTTTAGACCACGTTAGACGAAAATCGTGTTGCAGAAATTCGCGTTAAAGGATGATCGACTGTACATGAGATTATACAAGCGAACAAATCTGTAAAAAAAAAAATAAATAAATAAAAAAAAAATAAATAAAAAAATAAATATTACTTGCGGGAAACTTAATACATCTTCATACTGTTCTTAAAATAGGATAAAATGAAGAAGATGAACGCCAGAAGATCAAAGTGCAGGTGTTTCCTTGGGGGGTGGAGAACGGGAGCGGAAAGAGGGACAGGAAGAATTATAAGAAGAATTATAAGAGATAAGGGAGGAGGAATGAAGGAGTGTCAGTGGGGCGGGAAGGAGCGGGACGGAGACCACAGGAGGGCGGGATGGAATGGGGCGTGGCTGAGGAGGGGAGCGGCAGTGGGCGAGACGAGGCAGGAGGGGTAAGGAAGAAAGGCGACGGGAGGGGGAGCTGGAGTGTTTTTTTTTTTTTTCAGCAAAGGTATTTATGAAGCGCACCTGTAAATCGTCTAAACTCTATACTAGATGGAATGATAGGTATTTGCTCCTCAGCTATTTATGTCTCTTCCGTGAATGGATATTTACAAGCTGATCTTTGTCTATCAATCTACTTAACGTTAATTCTTACTCTATGTAACTTAGTAAATGTATAAATAGATGAGTTAGTCCAATTAAGTGAAAAATGTTTGAAAATTGCTGGCGTGATGGTATTAAGGAAATGTCGATAGATTTTTACTTATTTGTTAATTATATATATATATATATATATATATATATATATATATATATATATATATATATATATATATATATATATATATATATATATATATATATATATATATATATATATATATATATATATATATATATTCATTTATTTATTCGCATAATTTTCAAATCCCTCTAAACACTGCCATTATTCTGCTTGCCACCGTTCAGCGTACACGAATGCAAGTATGTAAGGTAATGACTGACCCAACACAAAATACACTGGCACCAGATCATTTGGCTCAGAACTCAGTCCGCTGCAGTGGAGAGAATCAACCTGGCGCTGCTGTCACCCGCCACTCATCCTCTCCTGTCCCTGGCGCTGCTTCCCACACCACTACCCTGATGGTAATACTGGCACCAAATTATCAAACATTTCAATATCTTATCTTGGCTTTTCAACTCGTATAATGGATATCACTGAAATTTCTAAGGCTATTTCCATTATTCTAGTGATAGTTCAACAAGGATATTTTATCACCAAAAGAGAAAACAGACATGAGAACTCGATTATCATTTATGTAGCCTTTATAAATAGTCTTTACGAAATACCGAAACATTTGAAAATAATAGCTCTATGTACGCTATCTGGTATGGATGGACAGTTTATTATTCTTTATCAGCAAATGGGAAAACAAACATAAGAACTCGACTGTCATAGCTGTGGTCCTTTTAAATAAGTCTTTATGAGATCCTAAAGTGTTTGAAATTAAAAGCCCAGGATATGATAGCTATACTGGATGGACAGCTGAGAGGACCCGCGCCTCAGCTGACCCTTGCTGGCAATAGTTCGGACCCCTCGCCACATTAAGCAGATCGACAGCCAGCGACGCCGTCCACTTGACCGCCGCAACACTGGGGGAGGCACGTCCATGCTGATATTGAAACTGATTGACTTATGGCGCCGCAACAACTGGGTCATATGGTGCCGAATTTAGCTAGGAGACTCCATGTAACTTCAGAGAGAGAGAGAGAGAGAGAGAGAGAGAGAGAGAGAGAGAGAGAGAGAGAGAGAGAGAGAGAGAGAGATTGGTCAGTCTCCTTGTAATGCCTTATATGTGATAATAAAATACACGCCCCCACTGTCCTTCCGCAT
The DNA here is from genome assembly GCF_035594125.1 of Scylla paramamosain. NCBI lineage: Eukaryota > Metazoa > Arthropoda > Malacostraca > Decapoda > Portunidae > Scylla > Scylla paramamosain. The sequence goes on along the minus strand of NC_087152.1, from coordinate 29,863,526 downwards.
ACCTGTCTGTGCATGGTAAAGTGTCAGCGGTAAGCAAATCAGCCTTATGACATAATGTAACGGCGAGTGTTAGTTGTCAGTGCCGTCCGGCCGAGCCCAACAAAGCCAGCCTGCCAGCTTCGGCCGTCCCTGTGATACGCACAACACAACACGGTTATTTATAAAAAAATGTGTGTTTGTGTGTGTGTGTGTGTGTGTGTGTGTGTGTGTGTGTGTGTGTGTGTGTGTGTGTGTGTGTGTGTGTGTGTGTGTGTGTGTGTGTGTGTGTGTGTGTATAATCGGTGCATGTAAACACAACTAAGAACACAACACTTGCTTGCGTTGCCAAAAAATCCACGGTTTCTATAGTTAAATTTTAGTTAATAGAAGTAACGACGATGACGACGACGAAAACGGCAACAGCAATAGCAGTAGTAGTAGCAGCAGCAGCAGCAGCAGCAGCAGCAGCAGCAGCAGCAACAACAACAACAACAATAGCAACAACACTATCACCGACTCCACGAGAGAGAGAGAGAGAGAGAGAGAGAGAGAGAGAGAGAGAGAGAGAGAGAGAGATTTTGATAGCGATACAGTAGACGACTGAGGTTATGTACTGCTACTACTACTGCTACTGCTGCTGCTGCTGTTATTATTATTATTATTATTATTATTATTATCATTATTATTATTATTATTATTATAATTATTATTATTACTACTACTGCTACAACTACTGCTGCTACTACTACTACTACTACTACTACTACTACTACTACTACTACTAATGCTGCTGCTGCTACTGCTACTACTAGTACTGCTTCTACTACTACTACTACTACTACTACTACTACTACTACTACTACTGCTGCTGCTGCTGCTGCTGCTGCTGCTGCTGCTGCTACCATCACCACCACCACTACCACCACCACTACTCCTACTACTACTACTACTACTACTACTACAACTACTACTACTACTACTACTACTACTACTACTACTAGTACTACTACTCGTATTCTTTTGTCGGCTGCGATGCAAGGGAAAAAAATAAGCAGGAAGAGAGAGATAGGAGATGCAGTGATGCTACACGGAGGAGAAGGAGGAAGAAAGAGGGAGGGGAAGTGGGAGGGGGAAAGAGAAAGAGAGAGAGGGAAATGTCGCGCCCAAAATACTCGTGTGTGGTGGCGGCGGCGGCGGGTGTTGCAAGTCTTGAGTGCCAGGAACTTTCACAGCTCCATCCACCTCTCGCCGCCATCACCGCCTCCTTCAGCTGCTCTCCCGCCCCCTTGCACTCCTGTGTAGCATGCCCTCACGCTCCTGCTCTTCCTCCACTTTCACCTCCTCCTCTCTTCTCCTTTTTCAGCTCCACCACAACTGTGCTTCCGCCATCACACTCCACATGAAAAAAATGCTACCATTCTGAAAAAAAAAAAGAAAAAAAATCGCCGCGCAGGGAATACCAGTGAACAGTGATTGCAAAACAAAAGATTCAGTGATTTTAAGAGATTGCAGTGAAGAAAAATTAAGGTGAAGGGGGGCGTGAGAACAGTCATTTGATTCTGGTGATCGAAGGAGGACTAAAAACTGCGCAGGGTTGGAGGAACGCCGAGGAAGGAAGAGGAGGATTTGCTGCCCGGCTCCTCGCTGCTCCTCCGGGAGATGTGACCAGTTGCTGCCCGCCATGTCTTCCTTCTGGTGAGTGAAACCACAACGTGAGGGGAAAATGGGTGCAAGAAGCTGGTAAAAGAGAGAGGAATGGTAGGAGAAATAGCGCAAGGGGAGAAATGGGTGGGATGAGGAAGTAAAAGAGAGAAATGGGAGGAGAAGACGTATAATGGAGTATACCAAGTGAACAGTGTATGAGGGACAGACAGGACGAGGGAAAACGGTTAGATAGAGCGATGGAGTAAGAATGGCAGAGGTTCCTGTGGTGAGTGGAATTGAAAGGTGGAGAGGAGGAATGAAAATATATGAAAGAAGAGAACAAGGAAGGAATGAGCGAGAAGAAAGGATAATGGGTGAAAACTAGCAATAAATCTTTCTCAGGTGGGTAAGAGAGAATGTGTGGAGGAAAAATGGACGGAAGTATAGGGTAAAAGAGACATGAATAAGAGAGAGAAAAAAAAAAAGTGAAAGGTAAGAAGTAGACAATGAAACGTTCCCAGGTGAATAGGGCTTACAGGATGGAAGAAAAGACAAAAAAAAAAAAAAAGAGGGAGAAAAAAAGAATAAGAGAAATGAGTAAGAAAGGAATGGAAGGAAGGGAAGCTAGGAATGAAAAATAAATAGTAGTGCTCCCAAGCTAATGATTAATTACATGCACTTCAATAATAAAACTTAGAGGAGGGAGGTATAGATAAAAAGAGAGGAAAAAATGGATAAGAGGAGCGAGTAAGAGAAGAATGGAAGGAAAAAAAAACTGGAAGTGAGAAACAAATAACAGTGTTCCCAAACTTAAGATCAATCAACTGTACTGTTATTAGTCCAGCGCCTGTGTCACCCCCCACCGTGTTGTCCACGTCCCGCTGGTGCCTCTGTGCTTAATGCCGCTACTGGTGTTCGTCCTCACTGCTCATTCACTAAGTAACATCACAGTGCAGTGGTTCCGATGGCATGCAGTGGTCGTCCTATCGAATTACCAGTCTAATTATGCAGGCCTCGTGGTTCCAAGGATACCTGTAGTTATCTATCTGTTTTCCATATAACTTGTACAAAAGGCAATGTTACTGTGTAGTGTTCAAGTAGCTCTAATAGCGTTCAATTAGTACCAGTGTTGATTCGCTACAGTGGTGCCAGAGGTGATCTAAGATTCCCTCGATGTCTTTCTGGTGGTGTCACTGGTGCCTAAATAGTCCCAGGAGATTCCTGACGCCGCCACTTGTGCCTAACAGATTAATTAATTTTATCTGTGGTCCTATTGGTGCCGAGTTCACCACTGACTTCCCGATGTCGGACGATTGGTGGGCTGGTGTATGGTCCTGGTGGTCCCTCTGCAGTCCCTCTGTGAGCTCTGCACCTGAGAGAGGGATGCAAAGCAAGGGTGGGGAAAGGGAAGTGAAAGATGGCAGGGGAAGGGAAGAGAAGCAAGGTGGGGGAAGGAAAGTGAAGAATGGCGGGAGGGAGGTGACAGAGGAGAAATGGGAAGGAAAGGATGAACAAATGTAAACGGAAAGGAAAGGCAAGGGAGGATAAAGGGTGGCGGGGTAAATATAAGTGACAGAGGGAAAAATTTAAGTCTTCAGTGACGCGCGGACGATGGAACCGAGTAAGGGAAAGACAGGAGGAAAGGGAAAGCTGTACGTGAGGTTACATGAGAAGAACATAATAAAGAGAGTATAATGGAATACTGAACTACATACTGTACATATGAGAATTGCTTATGTTGTTTGGGTGAGGTAGTACATAGATTTTTATGAGTGTGGGCACCAAATGTGACCCAGTTATAAGATACACTGTGGTGGGAATGTAATAAAGCAATGCTCCTCTCTGCCCACGTCTTCCTCCAGAAAGGTGGCGGAAGGAAACAGTTAGAGAAGACTAAAGAAAACGAGGATATAAACAATATATGGCTCAAGAAACAAGTTAATAGTTTAGTGTACTCACTTTGTAGACTAATACAACTCCCGGTGCATCCTGGAAGAAGGAAATGCATAGTAATAATAAACAGGTGTTGCTGCTTCACCTGTCGTCTGAGATTTAAGGAAAACAGATTTGATTACATATAATTACACATAATTACATAGGAAAAAAGCCCACCTGGATGCGAGAAAGGGAACGAGGACAAGGACGAGAAGGAAGGGGAGGAGCCTTAATTAAATAATGAGTGACAAGTAAATGAATCAGAAGGAAGGAAGAAGAGGGAGAGATGGAAGAAGAGGAACAAGAGGAGGAGGCAGATACTAAAGAGTGACTTCTCTGTCTTGGGTGAGGGCCAGTGCAGCTATCCTAGTACATGCCCGACGTGCCTCTCTCCTCTCCCTCCCTGCTCCCTCCCTCTTCCTCTTCTCCTCTCCTCTTACAGAAATGTCCATCTCTCTCTCTCTCTCTCTCTCTCTCTCTCTCTCTCTCTCTCTCTCTCTCTGTGTGTGTGTGTGTGTGTGTGTGTGTGTGTGTGTGTGTGCACAAATTTTCCCTGAAATGTCAAATACCCACATGGTTATCTAGTTACCACGACCAACAACATGACTACCCCTTCCTTCTCCTCTTCCTCCTCCTCCACCACCAACCTCCTTCTCCTCCTCCTCCTCCTCATCTACCACCAACCTCCTCCTCCTCATCTACTATCAACCTCCTCCTCCTCCTCCTCCGGGTGTTTGCCTTGGGGTCAGGGAGGCGGAGGAGGAGGAAGTGGCGGTGGTGGTCGTCTGGCACCTGGCCTGGACACAGCGAGGCCCTGCTAAGTTTAGCCCCCACACGGCTGCCCAAACGCCACCACTACCACCACTCTCACTGAGGAGCCGAGCGGTCATACCAGCAGCGGCGGCGGCGACAGGGTGGAGGAAGAGGAGGAGGAGGAGGAGGAATGGAGGGAGGAGGGAGGGGTGTATAGGGACAACAAGATACGATGACTCACGGTTTTTGTCTTCCCGTAAAGCGCCTGTAGGGTTAACAGTTGCCTTCCTCGTCCTTTGTCTCGTCTTCTCCCACCGGGCTGTCCTGTCCCTCCCACGGCCTGTTGATGTAGAATAGTGTAGTGAGAGAGTGTAGACTTAGGCACCTGTTGCTGTTTGTCGTCCTTTGAAATATTTTGTAATGTTTTCTACTCCACTTCAGAGATGCTTTACAGACGTTATAGCGTCATTACAACGACAAATATATACCCTCTATGAAAGTACAACATTGTTACAGCTAGAAACACGCATCATCCTCTCGTTACAGCAGTATTACAGTGAGGAACACACACACACACACACACACACACACACACACACACACACACACACACACACACAAGGCACAAAGAGTATATCAATAGCACATTACAGTCTACACAACACATATAGAGTAAATATCTCCTGGTATTCACACAGCGTCTGATGGTACACCTAACAGAATACAGTCCTCGCATAGCATAGTGCACGCAGCGTAATAACCTCAAAATGTTTCACTGCTCTGCGCAAAGTGTCATGGTATGTATTGTAAGTACCTCATAGTACATACATGGAGGTCTGAAGGCTCGCTCACACACACACACACACACACACACACACACACAACATGAATATACTCTTAAGAGCCAAGAGGGTCAGGTCGAGGTTGGCAACTGTACGGAGTGTTTTTTGTTGTTCGGAGTGATGGTGGTGGTGGTGGTGGTGGTGGTGGTGCTAGTAGTTAATGTTGTTGTTGTTGTTGTTGTTGTTGTTGTTGTTGTTATACAAAGGAATGTAAAGGAAAATCAAACGGCAACAGACGGTTATGTCCTTGCAAGGCTGTTTGGTAACCACTACTTAACTAGCTACAGGATAGAGAGACAGGATAGTACAGCAGAAGGCTTCTCCTTGTTGTTGTTGTTGTTGTTGTTGTTGTTGTTGTTGTTGATAATGTTGATGTATTATGATAATAATAATAATAATAATAATAATTATAATTTTTATTATTATTATTATTATTATTATTATTATTATTATTATTATTATTATTATTATTATTATTATTATTATCATTATTATTAGTAGTAGTAGTGGTAACGGTAATAGTAGTTATTGTTGATATTATTTTATTATTTTCGTTGTATCATGAAGTGCTCACAATTAAGAAAGGTTAGCAAATTAAACTCTCCTATGTTACGTTTGGCAGAAGCAAGGAAAGAGGACAGAAGCACCTCCCATGGTTCTTATTATATTAGTACGTGCGTGCAGTGTATGCACACAAGTACTTTACTATACATGGGATAGGATCAATTGCAGAATATGACTCGTAATTACCATTTATTTGTGTTTTTCCGGAGATGCCTTGGTCTCCTCCCCTCCTTCTCCCGCCTCCCCCGCCTCCCAAACTTAAGAAACTGACCACTTGAAAGGAATCAAATGACTTGTGTGGTTCCTAAGTTTGTATCTGCGGTGTGTGTCAAGATCCGCCTTCCTTGTCTGTCTGTATCAACATCACCGCGGTGCCAGATGCTTCCACCACAACTACCGCGAAAGAGCGACACCCACGTCTGAGAAAAAATATTAATGAAAATAAATAAGTAAATGTAGTTACTAAGAAATTTGGTTTTGTCATCTATTGGTAGCACACATAAACACTGTCTTCTACTGGCACCCTTCTTAACTGGAGCTGGCAACTAACCTGGAGGGGGACTTCAGCACTGATGGATGGGAGCATTGCCATCTAGCGGACGTCTGTCACAATATTTTTCTTAATACTGCAATATTTACGGCGAGGTGTCACACGAAAGCCCGTATTCCGAAACGCTTGGCTTTCTTACTACTAGTGTTTTCAAAGGCTACAGAGATGATTACCAGGGTTCCCAACAGTTTCTCATATTATTAATGTTGAAATTTTGTGAATCTGTCACTCAATTCGCAAAAAAACACCCTTAAAAACCCGTGCATCTTCAACTATGTAGTGAAGCTTTGGGAATGTAGTGGAGGTGCGGCGCAGAAGTGTTTCAGAGTGTGGTCCTAAAACTAAAGAATGTTGTCAAATATTGCGCGTTTACATTATAATTATGATCCCCAGGTTTATTGTTGTCGAAGCTCTAGGTGGCTCGACAACCGAGGATGTAGTGTAAACCTTACACAGTGGAATCGTTGTGACTTGATGTGAAGCTCTGCACTAGATTCTCCTCACGTAAAAACACAACAAAGGAAAGGTCATGCTAAGAGAGACAGGAAGTAAAAAAAAGAGGTTGACTGGGCGACTAACTGACTGACTAATTAGTTAATTGATTGACTGAATGATTGATTGATTGGCTGACTGACTGACTGATAACTATGATGGCGCCACAACATCAGGGTCATACATACTCGTTAAGTAGCTTCACACTTACATAGGAGCGTTTTATACCAATGTATCCGTAATGTATATTAAGAAACTATATTTCCTTACCATAAAACACGATTAGAATACTAACAATTTATCTTATCGTACGTTTTTATATGCTACTAAATACAGTTAAGAACTTTCTTCATGGGTTGTATTTTGAGAGGCTCTGAACTGTCATAAAGACTGTTTTTCAAAGGCCATAGAGATGATTAGTCGAATTTTCATGGGTTTTCTTCACATCAGTGATATAGAATCCTTGTTAACCCTTTCATTGCTGAACGATTTTCCCCATGATTATTTTGAAATTTATCGACCCTTATTTTTATACTTGTCTCTTAAATAGTTCCCTCGCCTCGAAGAAAAAATAACTTGGTATTTTTTCGTTTCTCTCTCTCTTTCCTTCTGTCCTTGCAAACATTTTTTTCCTCTCTTTTGGATGTCGGCGGATGACCATATCAGTGAAAGGGTTAAACCATCACCAGAATAATAAAGAAAACTAATAACTTCAACAAGAGCCGATAAGAAGTAGTCGAGAAAGGCGCCGAGACGTCAGAATCACACTTTTCTCATGGCAGAATCGAGGCGTGTTCGAGGAGAGCAGAGACACCACAGACTAAGTTGGTGCAGGAAAAGTGTAACTAATCCTTATGAGTATAGCGGTGCACGTGTCGAGGCTTCTGATGCGTGGATGAAACAGTTTGTGTGCGCTCACTGGCTTTTGACTCCCTGGGTCCAAATACGCACAGAACAAGTGTCACATGAATACAACTACATAACGCATACTCCCTCCTTTCCTCCCTTCCTCCCTCTCTCTCTCTCTCTCTCTCTCTTTGGACCACATTCTGAAACACTTCTTCGCTCCACTGCCTCCACTACTTTCAAAAGGCTCTAGTTGAAGTTACACGGGTTTTTAAGGGTGTTCTTATAGTTCTAGTGACAGATGGACAATATTTCTACATTATTAACAGGAGAAGCATTCTTGAGAGCCCAGCCAATCATCTTTGTTTCCTTTGAAAATTGCCCTGGTGAGACAGCAAAGCGTTTCTGAATACGGGTCTCTCTCTCTCTCTCTCTCTCTCTCTCTCTCTCTCTCTCTCTCCATCATTGCCTAATCGAGAAGCGACGAATGACACAATCTTACCATTATTGCGGCTGCTGCTGTCACTACTGTATTCCTGTCACCATCAATCTTCCTGCCTCTCCTGCCGCTATCGGTTTTGCTATTCACACCACAGAACACAACGTCATGCTCAGCGTCCTGAAGATCTAGATATTTATTTATTTATTTTTTTTCGATCGAACGTAGCCTGTGTTCATCTTGCTATGGTCACTTTGCCAGCGCTTCCATTCCGCCACTGACTACCCAATATGTGCCACGTTCTATAATAGCCATCATGACACCACCTATGTCTAAATTTGCAGTGTCTTGTACCATTAAACACTGATACCTGCACGGACATCAACGGAAAGGGCTTTTAGGTCTAGATAATTATAAATATCCCCTTGCACCCCAAGCATCCCGTCGCGTAGAAAATGGTATCACGCAACACACAACAGGGATGACTCTTCCTTTCCGGTTCTGAGTGAAAGTAGGGGGGACATGTGTGAATGATCTGCCCCTCTACCACCACATTCTGAAACTTTACGGTGTCTGATCTCCACTACTTTTACTGGTGTTCTGAGGCTTCCAGTGATAGTCAAACAAGGATTCCACACCATAAATGTGAAAAAAAAAAACCACGCAGAACCCGACTAATCAATCACCTCTCAGAAAATAGTTCTTACGAGAGAGTAGAAAACGCGTCAAAATACAGGCTTTACTATCTTTACTATCGTGCATCAATGAGGAGATGAGAGCGAAATGTGAAGTCAGCCAGCGCACATCCCAGTCCCCGCTGTTGCTTCCCGAGGACTGGCACGCTTCCGGGAGGCCCACCTGCGTAACACCTGTCCGGGAAATAACTCGATGCTAATTACCACAGCTGTTAAACGAGGACCTTGGTTCGACTCCTGGGAACACGCCGTCATCTCCCAGCTGTTGCTCCTCCCGTGCTGGTTGTAGTGGTTACCTTGTTTGGCTCGTATTCTGAAATACTTCTGCGCCATCGGCCGCACCTCCACTACATCCAAAAGGCTCTAGTTAAAGTTACATTGGTTTTTTAGGATGTTTTTATGGTTTTAGTGACAAATTAACAAGATTTATATATTACTAACATGATAAACACTCTTGAGAACGCGATTAATCGTCTCTGGCATTTGGAAATAATTGTGGTGAGAGAACAAAACGTTTCTAAATACGGGAGGTAAACTGTGCCCGTAAACTTGATAGGGAGAAGTACGTAGGTATGTTTCACACAGGGACTGCCACGTGAAGACCTGACGGCTTCTCGCAGTTTTCCTTTTTTCTTATTTTCTTGTGTTCTTATGTTTCAGTCGCCTCTATGTTTATAAAAAAGGAACAAAGAGTGAAGAGCAGCAGTAAAGTAAAGTTAGGAATGTAAGATCTTCCTCCTCAAATACGTACTTGTTACAAAATCTATACTAGTTTTCCGAGCGCTGGTGGGGAAAACCGATGATGTCTCTAGGATGAACTCTGTGACTGGCGGGCTCTCTGTGTCAATAAAGCAATGATTTTTAAACTCATGAATACGTGTGTTGGTCATGAGATCATTCCATTCGTGTACTGCTCCAGCATCACCAAAGTAACTCATTTTCCGTTCTGTGTTTTGATAAATCTAGCGATATTTTTCTTTAATACGTTTGTCTGAAGTTGCAGCTGGTACGCTCGTAAGCTTATCCTTTTGTGGGGAGGCGAATATTCACAAAGCTGGAAAAGCAAACTGCAAACGATGTAGTGTAGCCTTGCAGCGACCCTCCACCAGCGACACGCCCCGTCACCCTGACCCTGATAGCCACAAGACGCTAATGTTACTCTTGTTTTTTAGTGATCCCGGAGTGTATCGTGGGAATGCGCCGTGTGTGTGGGGAGGATGAATGAGTATAGGTGTCAGAGAGAGAGAGAGAGAGAGAGAGAGAGAGAGAGAGAGAGAGAGAGAGAGAGAGTCGTGCATGTGAATATGCACGTCATGAAAGCGTGACGTGTGTGTGAATGTATGTGTCGTGGGAATGTGCTGTGTGTGTGTGTGTGTGTGTGTGTGTCCAAGTAACCACCACTTCCGTGTCCCCTTCAGGAGCAACGTGACGGGTCGCGGCTCAGGGGACAAGCCACCATCAGGCAGGTCCCGCTCCGTGTCCCGCAGCAAGGACGTCGAGGCCCCGAAAGGACGACCCGCGACTCGAGAACGACCTCAGGACAACTCCCGCGAGGATGACGACCACGAGAAGCAAGCCGCAAGGAACGACGAGGAGGAGGGTGACGGGTGCCTCAACATGTCCCGGCTGAAGGAGCAGATGCTGGGGCGGGGCGGCGGGCGGGGCGTCCTGCGGGTGGGCCTCTTGCCTGCCTTCACCCGCGCAGGACGCACCGGCTCACTGCCTCATCCTAAGCGTCAGCCGTCCAACGAACCTGCATCCCTCTCCACGCCCACGCCACCACCCACGCCCACTAATGACCACCAGCCGCCAGTGCCGGACTCTCCCAAACCCAAGGTGAAGGGCGTGGGCAGGAAGCGTGCCGCCTCCGCCTCTCCGACACGAGACAAACGACGATCTTTCAGAGGAATATCACGTGACAGGCTGCCGGCCTTCCCCCACCTACCCCACCTGCCGTCTCTGCCGCCTCAGCTGCGGAACATCCTGCACCGCGGAGGAGGCGGGGAGAGGGATGGGCACAGTGCAGAGGTGCCCAGTCCCAACAAGCCTACCAGGAGGCCTGGACCGGTGGGACGAACCTGGGTCAAGGTGTATGACGACATCACCTTCATGGACGAGCAGGAGGAGGAGATGTACCCTATGCTGGGCTACACAGGACACCCTGCCGTAGTGCCTGAGGCATCACCTCTGCCCACACCGCCGACACCACCGCCTCCCAGGACTGGCCAGCGTCATTCCTCAACGGCTAGTGAATATGATAACGTCCCTAAGGAGGAGCGCTCCACCCCTGAGCTCATCCCCGAGCCCGAGGTGTTGGGGCGTCGCAGCCCCTCCCCCGAGCCGCCAGCCCAAGCTGATGAGCCACAGCCTCCCACGGCTCATACCGAATCTCAAAATTCAGTTGGCCAAGGGCGTGGACGAGACCGATTTCGAGGCAGAAGGCAAAAACGAACCGGGACTCCCGTCAGGGTTGGCCGCGAGGAAGACAAGGAGCCTCAAGATGAGGACATCGATGCAGCTGCCCTTGCGGCTCTGGAGGCTGAGATCATCGTGGCGCCTAAGGAGGAGGAGGATTATATCATCCCTCAGGCTCTGCAGCCACCGAGGCCACCCAGGGGACACAAAACGTATGATCACGTGGAGGATCTTTCCAAAACAGACTCTCCCCCACAGCAGGAAGTCTGCGAGGAGCCACGTAAGCCACGTCGGGGAGTGAAGGTTTACGACGAGTTGATCTTCCGCCGCCAACACCAGCTTGGAATCGATGCAAATACTCTTCCCTCTTCACAGTTTGAAACTATGACACAAGAGGAGGCTGTGCTGGAGCAAGAGATTGTACCACAACAGTCAGTGACGGAACAGGAGGCTGCACCGCAGCAGGAGGCCGCGATGCAAGAAGAGACTACGACCCAGGAAGAGACTGTAACTCAGGAGACTGTGACACAGCAGGGGGATGTGACGCAGGAAGAGGTCCCGACTCTGCAAGAAGCTGTGTCGCAGGAAAGTGATGCTGCACCGGAAACGGCAGAGACCCAGGAACAGGTGAATGCAAGCAAAGAGACAGAAGTGACGGAAGCTCCAAGACGAGAGGGAGAACCACCGCGTCCCCGGCGAGGCCTGAAAGTGTACGACACTGTTGAAATGCGTCGCCGCGCACCAACACAGGACGCTTTGCAGACTGATACGGAAGAGCCAGTTTTAGAAGTTATCTGTCGAGACGAAAGTAAGGCCGGAAGTAAAGCCACTGCTGAGGAGCCGCAGCGTCCATCGCGAGGCCATAAGATCTATGCGTCGTTAATTATCCAGCCTCACACTGATAGAGGCGAGGCGCAGGTGGCGGAGGTCACCCTCAATAACGGTGGCCCCTTCTCTGCCACCCACGAGGCAGACACCGGCGAGCCATCTGTCCTTCCTGAGGGAGAGGCCAAGGCTGATTCTAAAGAAGCTGAGACCACGGGCGGGGAACAGCAGGAGCAGCAGGAACAGCGGCAGCAGCAGGAGGAGGAGGAGCAACAGGTGCAACAACAGCAGCAGAAGGAGGAACAGGTGCAACAGCAGCAACAGCAGCAGCAGGAGGAACAAGTGCAACAGCAGCAGCAGCAGCAGCAGCAGGAGCAACAGGTGCAGCTGCAGCAGGAAGAGGAGCAACAGGTGCAGCAGCAGCAGCAACAACAACAGGTACAACAGCAGCAACAACAGCAAGAGGTACAGATGCAACAGCAGCAGCAGCCTGTTGAGGGGACGGTGCCTCCATATGCACGCGTTCTGAAGGGCTCCGGTACTCGAGAGCTGCGGCCGATGGTGCCCTCCGATGACGACGAGCCCCCGCCACCCATCCCGCCCAAAAAGAAAGGTCTGAGGGCTATTACACCTCAGTTGGATGCGGTGCTCCCACCCAGGCCGCCTCGCCACCTCAAGCCGCGTATCACCACATCAATACTCATGGTGAACGGTGATGTCCTGCCCGCGCGTCCCGCCCGTGGCACCAAGATATATGAATCTGTAAAGCCAACCACCCCCACGGTGCCGAAGCGATATTCCAAAGTGGTTCGCATCGAGGACCTGGATGATGTGAGTGCCCACCCACCCCCCAAGCCCTCCAGACATGCACTACATCCGCCTCGCAGACGCAGGAAAAAGCAGGAGGTTCAAAAGGAACTGGATGGCGACGAGCAGCAGCCGGTGACAGCGAGGCTCACCTTCGACACTGGCAAAGTCACCCAGGTAACAACACTCACCACCGACCAGCAGGACAACTACGAGAATATCACCATGAGCGGAGGCTGCCCGCAACCAGCCACCCGCAATCGTAACCGTCCCCTCCCTCCTCCCCCGCCCCCACCCAAGAAAGGCAGGATACAACAACGCTACAAACAACAACAACAACAACAACAACAACAACAACAAAGCGGGGAATCTCATGTCAATGAGAACGGAGTCACGGCAGCAATATCAGGTGGCGAGGTTGGCAGCCCTGAAGGGGCGGGCCCGACCCTTGGTGAACACCACCCACCCAGTCGTCCCGCGGCTCCGGGCCGAGTAGCATCTAAACGCCGCGGCGCAGCCAGGCTTCAAAACGACATAAACGAAAACTTGAAAACAATCGAGTCGTCCTTTGCTACTCTCGATACTGTGTTAAAGTCACTTCAAACTTACTCTCGTTCTTCTCCGCCCCGGACAGTGGTGAAGGGTTCGAGCGAGCAGCCATGTGAGAATACAGCGCCCGCCCCCACCTCGACACAACCAGCTGCTACGCAAGCGGTAATAACAGCGTCACCAACTGTGAGTAAAAGCGACGAGGCAGCGACACCGACAGACGTTAGTACAAACCATGTTACTGGTGCTGCCTCCCAACAGGTGACGCTCGACTCGACCAAAACTGACCAAGTGCAAAACGTCGAGTCTCGGACAGTAAACAAGGAAACAGGTGTGGCTCAGAGTTGTCAAAGCGACGCAGTAAATAACAGATTAATACTGCAACCAGGAGTGTGTCACGAAAGTGTTGAAAGTAAATCTGTGAAAGTAGACGATCTGCCTCAGGAAACTGACAGGTTTAAGGAGTTGAAAAGTGAATCGAGTGATCAAGGTGTTTCCGAAAGCAGTGAGAGAGGACTTGTGGATCCTCAAAGAATTTCTGTGAGTGTAGATAGTGATGCGAAAGATGTAACAAATGAAGTGAAAGACAGTAAAGTAACAGGTGAAGAATCTGTAAAAGACCCAGAAAAGGTTCAAACTGTGCCTCAGACATCAGTAAAGTTCCAGGAAGGCAAAACTTTGTTCGAGACTGCAGTGAAGATTGGCGACAACCAAGGCACTGAAGAACAATTAGCTGGTAAGACTGACGTGCAGACCCAAGAAACGTTGTTGCCAGTCAAAAAAGGTGCTCAAAAGCCCGAGATTAGTCACCTGCCAACACATCAAGAGCTTGACAGCGCACAACATTCTGAAACACCTCAAAAGCCCACACAACCTGAAAGCCATCAGCATCCCGCACAACAGCTCGAGAGCCCTCAACAACCCGATCGCTCAGTCCAAGATCCTGAGAAGGTTGTGACAGTTCCTCAGACTTCATTAAAATTTGAAGAGGGAAAGACGCTGTTCGAGACAACAGTGAAAGTTGGTGACAATCAGCCTGAGAGTCCTCAACAGCTGTCAGAAAAGCCAGAAAGCACTCAACAGTCTGCTGAACAGCCAGAAAGATCTCCTTTGCCTTCGAAAGGCACCAAAGACTCCATAAAAGACCCAGAAAAAGTTCAAACAGTGCCACAGACATCACTGAAGTTCCAGGAAGGCAAAACTTTATTTGAGACTGCAGTGAAGATTGGAGACGACCAAGGCAGTGCAGAACACTCGGCCAGCAAGAGTGACGTGCAGACCCCGGAAACGTTGTCGCCAGTCGATGATACACAAGAGGCGGGAAGTTGTCAACAGCCTGACAACACCAAAGAACAGCCTCAACACCAGGCTGAAAGCCCAAAACAGCCTGATCCAATTGCTAAAGATCCTGAAAAGGTACCAGTAGCCCCCGAAACTTCATTCAAATTCCAGGAGGGAAAGACAGTTTCTGAGACATCAGTGAAAGTTGGTGAGGAGCAGCCTACACAGCAGCTTGGAAGCCTTCAGTTTTCTCCCCAGCTAACTGAAAACATTCCTCAAGAAGAAGAGAAGAGTCAGAGCCGCGAGGAACCTTCAAAAGATAAAGACTCCATAAAAGATCCAGAAAAAGTTCAAACAGTGCCTCAGACATCACTAAAGTTCCAGGAAGGAAAAACTATATTCGAGACTGCAGTGAAGATTGGAGAAGGCCAAGGCACTGCAGAACACTCGGCTCTCAAGAGTGACGTGCAGACTCCGGAAACGTTATTAGCAGTTAAGGCAGACGCCCATAAGCCTGAGGGTGAGCAGCAGCCAACATTGCAAAAACCTGAGATCTTTCAACAGCTCGATCACTCAGTCAAGGATCCTGAGAAGGTTCCAACTGTTCCTCAAACTTCGCTGAAATTCGAGGAAGGAAAGACGCTTTTTGAAACCAGTGTAAAAGTTGGTGACGATTTGTCTACACAGCCATCAGAAAGGCCTCAACAACATCCGGAAGGAACGAAAGAACTTCAGCAGCTGCCACAACAACCTGAAAGCACTCAACAGCCTGCAGAGCAGCTTGAAACAGCGCAGCAGCCCGATCGCTCGACCAAAGATCCTGAGAAGGTTGTGACAGTTCCTCAGACTTCATTAAAATTTGAAGAGGGAAAGACGCTGTTCGAGACAACAGTGAAAGTTGGTGACAATCAGCCTGAGAGTCCTCAGCATCCGTCAGAAAAGCCAGAAAGCATTCAACAGTCTGCTGAACAGCCTGAAAGCCCTGCTTGGTCTTCAAAAGACACCAAAGACTCCATAAAAGACCCAGAAAAAGTTCAGACAGTGCCACAGACATCACTGAAGTTCCAGGAAGGCAAAACTTTATTTGAGACTGCAGTGAAGATTGGAAACGACCAAGGCAGTGCAGAACACTCGGTCAGCAAGAGTGACGTGCAGACCCCGGAAACGTTGTCGCCAGTCGATGATACCCAAGAGGCGGGAAGTCAACAATTTGCACAGCACCAGACAGAAAGTCCAAAACAGCCCAAATCAGCTGTTAAAGATCCTGAGAAGGTCTCAGTAGTTCCTCAGACCTCACTTAAATTTGAAGAAGGAAAGACGCTTTTTGAGACAGCAGTGAAAATTGGCGAGGATGAAGATGGTGCTCAGCAGGCAAAGGTGAGCAGTGAAGAGGTGCAAGAAACTGAAGCTGCTGAGTCACAGAGTGGTGCGTCTGCTCAGACTAAGGGGAAGACTGTGTTTGAGACGCTCTTTCGGGTGGAGTCCATCAAGCGGTCCAAGCCTACTGAAGCAGTCACAGAGGGGGAAGCCGCGTCTGACCACCGGAAGGAGCAGGGATCAGCGGAAATTAGTGACGGCGGCGCTGCAGGGGAAGCAGAACAGCTCGAACGTGCGGGCGGCGAGGAGCAGCCACCTATCAAGGAGCTGCAGGAGGGCGTGGCAGACTTAGCCTCCCGCCTTCAAGGTATTCGTTCCACCCTTGAGAGTGCCATCTGCAATTTCCCTCCTGCACTCACCCCAGTTCCAGTGCCAGCCTCTGCCTCACCCACGCCTAACACTGCCGAAGCCGCTGCCCCGCCTGCTGAGGAGCGTCCCCCCAGCCCCGCTCACACTCACCACCTCCCGTGCTGTAGTAAGGTTGATGTGTGCTTTGATGTGTGTTTACGTATGTCCGTCTTCGCAATGTGCGTTGCTGCTTAGCTAGTGAAGTAGAAATTTTGACCAGGGTGTGTGTGTGTGTTACAACACTAACCTTTAGAGGAGAGGGACGGGCATGGCGTTGAGAGGTTAGTCAGTCTGGAAGAGCGTACCACCGTGGATGAGTATTGTTCAGGAATCAGCTTCCCCACGAGGCGCCTCCTCCTGGGCAGACCTGAGCAGCGATGCCGCTGCCGACCACCGCCTGGTGATTCCTCAGCTGGAGGAAGGCCGCCGCGCTTCGTGGAGCGGCGGTGCTGAGGGAATGGCTCCGGAGAGTCAGTCTGGCTCATTCACTAGTAGGAGGTCTCTCGCGTTAATATTCGGCTCTTTAGGAAAAGGTAAGAGATATGCCCGACGTCAGGAGATGGCGCGCAGCAAGACACTCACTCGACCGGAAGGTGCCAGACCCAGCAGTCAGTTTTATGTGGACCTTCCCAAAGACGAGAGCGCCGTTAGTGCGTTCTCCGCTGAACACACTTCCGGTCAGGCTGAATCCAGAGAAGAGACACCCCCGGGACCCAGTGAACAACAGCAAGAGAAGCAGCAACAGCAGCCTCAACACCAGGCCTCAAAGTCACCTATCAGCCCCGGTGGAACTCCGCTCCGTGGAGTGTTGGTGCTGCCAGCGGCGGCGCGACAGTCCTCCGCTTACCTAGTTAGGGCACGGCTCTTCTCGGGAGACTCCAGCCCACCTCCGTCGCCCAAGGGCACCATGGGTTCGGCGCCTTCCATTGACAACCAAGAGGAGCCGAGAGAGGCCATCGCACCGTATGTGGTGCAGCAGTACGGCAGCATGCTTGCAGAGCTTACTCAGCACTGCAGAACTAAACAGAACGTAAGTCAGCTCAGGATTGAATCAGGTGAAGAAGACGACACTGACTCCGGGGACGATGAGGAAGGAGAAAGGGAAGATGAAGAGAAAGACAATGGAGCCGAAGTGGAGACCTGCAGTGAAGTGGCGCTTCAAAGGGCTGACACCTCTGTATCTGAGGCGGCAGAGAGTGACTCTCTCACTAGTGGCATGACTCCTGAAGTGTTGTGTGAGACTAACCAACTGACCTCTAATTCCACTGATCCCACCCCAACCCCTAGTCCTGAACTAACCTCCCAGGAGAAACGGGAGAGAAAGGTTTTTCTTATCGCACAGGAAGTCATGACGTCCGAGCGGGTGTTTGTGGATGTGTTGCGTCTCTTGAATACAGACTTTCGTAAGTTTGTGTGTGAGTGGCGAGAGGGGAGTGAGGACCAGGTTAGCCACGGGCAGCAGGACGCCCCCCCTAGCCCTGTCCTGCCCCTTCACGAGCTCGACAAGGTCCTCAACTACCTGCCACAATTACAGAACCTGAATGAGGAGATCCTGAGTGACCTCGAAGTACGCATCGCAGACTGGGATGGACGCAAGAAGATTTCAGACGTCATCGTGCGGAAGGGGCCCTTCCTCAAACTCTATTCAGCCTACATACGAGAATTCCAGAACCAGAGTGACCACCTCGACTACTGTTGCCAGACCTACCCTAATTTTGCATGCGCTCTCAAGGCATTCGAGTCCTCAGAAAGGTGCACCAAACTTAACCTGAAACACTACATGCTCAAGCCCGTACAGCGGATCCCCCAGTACCGCCTTCTTCTGGAGGAGTACCTCAAGTACCTTCCCGAGAATCATCCCGACTACGTGGACACCCAGACCGCCCTTGCTATCGTCGCCAATGTTGCCACGCACGCCAACGACACCATGAAACAGGGGGTGAGTACTGCTCTTGTCTTTCTTCTTGTTAATGTGTTTTAGTCAATGATCGATGCTTGGTGAATGTTGCTCTTGATCTGTTGTAAAGGGAAGGAAGGTTTGGGCTGTGAGGGGAGAGTAGGAAGAGGAACAAGGAAAGGTTATGAAAGTGATGTAGACGTGGGCGCGGCAGGGCGGGATGAGAAAGGAAATGAAGAGGCTTCGGAAGGAAAGGGTAAGATTATATTTCTGGAAGGGAAGGAGGAATGGTGGCTTGGAGAAGTCATATTGCGAAGGGTGAGGGTATATGAAAACAGGGAAGTGAAGTGACAGTGAGAGTGAAAGGAAAGCTAATTAAAGCGGAAATGAAGAGGAAAATAATGAGTAACAAAGATAAGGTCACGCACGGTAAAATGATCCAAACAATGGGAGTACTCGTAGATCAGTGAGGGCAGTTATGTCACTTACACAGTGTAAAGGTAGGCACGCGAGAAGGTAAATGAACCCAGATGCAGAAGGGCAGAGAGGCGTAGACCAACTGTGAGGAAACAAAAGTAGTGAGTACATATAGCTGTCCACCACCACCACCACCACCACCACCACTCACATCAACCACAGTCCCGCACTCGTTGGCAACTAGACGCACCCTGATATCCTGTGGTGCTCATTGCGTCATACCAGCAGCACCTCCTCCTCCTCTTCTTCCTCCTCCTCCTCCTCCTCCTCCTCCTCCTCCTCCTCCTCCTCCTACGTCCTTCCTCCCTCCCGTGTTCAATCACGAGGTTGCTGTGTTTATATGTATGAAGCAAGGACTTGAAAAAAATATCTCTCACCAGACTCAGACACACTCACCAGAATTAATCACACACACACACACACACACATACACACACACACGTATGTACCACCCAATCCCAAACCTTCCTCCTCCTCCTCCTCCCCCCCCCCTCATCCCGGCAGTGCCCAGGGAGGAGGTGGTATGGGAGATAAAGAGGCTCGTCCTGCAACCACCAGTGCTTTGCGAGGTTCCACGACCCGTCACGTCGCCCCACCAGCCAGCGTGACAGAGTGGCTGGTGATGTACGAGTTGGGGAAGCAGTCAGCACAGCAATGAATGAATTAATGATTTTAAATGAAAGTAGTACGAATGGATTTATTAAAAAAAAATATCATCATCAACTCCACCGCCTTCTCTCAATTTAGTTTTCTTCCTTCAGTGAAATACAACAAACAAGTAGTCAATATAAACTGAGACACTAGGATGAGAAAATGATAAGCTGATGGTGGTGGTGGTGGTGGTGGTGGTAGTAGTAGTAGTAGTAGTAGTAGTAGTAGTAGTAGTAGTAGTAGTAGTTTTCTTTACGTAAGAGGGGCACCGGCCAAGGACAACAAAACTGCAATAAAAAAAAAGAAAAAGGCCCACTGAGGTGCCGTTCCCCGAACAGAATCGAAAGCGGTAGTAAAAAAAAATACAGGATAAATGTTTTGAAACCTCCCTCTTGAAAGAGTTCAAGTCATAGGAAGGTGAAAATATAGAAGCAGGCAGGGAGTTGTTGTTATTGTTGTTGTCTTCAGTGAAGTACAACAATCACGTAATCAGTACAATAAAACGACGTTCATGAATAAATGGGTCAAAGAATGGGAACAGGAATGATTTTAAAAGAATGAAAGTAAAGTGAAAATAATAACATTCTGTTGGTAGTGCTCCGAACGCATGGTAAATTTACTACCTAATCAGTGAAGGAAGGATACTTGCCTGAGCTAAGCAAGGACAGATAACAATGAATCGAATAGGTGATAGCTTATCTACGCCGCGGCACATTTATGAAAACACTCGTCTGTCATGAAGAAATTAAGTAATATTTGTCATGTCAACAGAGCAAGTGATAATTCCTTCCTACAACCCTGCATAAAATAAATGTTCGTGTACTCAGTTTGTTGCAGTGGTTAAAAATACTCGTTTACTAATCTCCTTCATATGACTCATCTTCAAGCTGAATACAACGACCTGGTACAAATTAAGAGTATCATCGCAGGCGACACTAGTGTAAGTCTTTAAGTATTGTTCTTTTACTTATTCCCAGTAAAAATTTCAGTGAGATGGAGATTACGATTAGTACTCAAAGTATGCCATACTGTCTTTAGTTAAGAATATGCTTTCGGAAGACAACACTAACAGCTAAAGGAGTGATAAAGGAGTTTAAACGCCTTTTAAGTACCTGTAGTTTATTCTTACTGAAATAAATCGTTAAGGGTTATTCAAATGAAGTGATAAGTATCATACCATCATTATCAGGTAAAGGATTAAGAAGAGAGAGTATAGATATAAAATAAACTCTAAAATAAACTCGTTAAGCTTTGAAGGAAACTGGTATTCTATACTTTCCTGGTGGCCATGATGCGAAGTGCTTCAAGAGGTGAGGAGTATCGGGTCACCTCAGTGCCCAGATTCATTCACTTCGCATTCCGAAAGTTCTTCCCTCCCCGTAGTGGTGACTGAAAGGCACAGAGCAGCCACACACACACACACACACTAGTAAGTATGTATGAATGAAAGTGACCCTGTCAACTGGAAAAATAGCGAAGGAAGTTTTGCGTCAGTTGGAAAAATACTTGAATGATAAAATATTTAGAGATGGAATTTTTTATTTTTTATGCTCATGTGGCAGGAAGGAAAATTTTATTGTTTTATTAAATGATTCATAGTCCTGGCGCCGCAAGGGGTAAGACCGCGCCGAAGGGAATGTTGAAGAGGTAAAGCAATGGAGGACAGAGATTCGTATGCCCTTTCTCATTATACTTCGTACCTACATGCCTTATGGATCCAATACTACACTGGTGAAACTTGTGAGGAAGAACGTATTGTGTGTGAGAGAAATATGAATAATATCAAATTATGGAAGCTTTCAGAAAGAATCAGAATAAGAATGGATAGATTTTTTCCAAAGGCACTGATAGATGAGAAATGTAAACGATAATTGAATAATATAATGAAACATATGGAAAAGAACGTATTGTGTGTGAGGAAAATATGAATTAAATTAAATTATGAAGCTTGTACTTACAATCAGAATAAGAATGGTTTGATCAGCCACGTGCCATTAACCAAGGAAGAGAAAAAGGAAAAGTAGTAGTAGTAGTTATTGCTGTTGTGGTAGTGGTGGTGGTGGTGCTGTATGGATCAACTGAGAGGTGTGAATGGGCGGCCTTGAGTGGCGGCGGGCGGAGGTGAATGATGAAGTCAGTGCCGACCGGAGAGGCGTGGTGGGACATACCAGAGAGAGAGATAGAGAGAGAGAGAGAGAGAGAGAGAGAGAGAGAGAGAGAGAGAGAGAGAGAGAGAGAGAGTCTTCTTCTTTTTCTTCTTCTTCTTATTATTATTATTATTATTTATTATTTTTACCAGTAGTAGTAGTAAAAGTAGTTGTAGTAGCAGCAGCAGCAGCAGCAGTAGTAGCAGTAGTAGTAGTAGTAGTAGTAGTAGTAGTAGTAGTAGTAGTAGTAGTAGTAGTAGTAGTAGTAGTAGTCGAGGCGCTACTACAAGTAGTGTACCTTCATAATTATTGAGAGAGAGAGAGAGAGAGAGAGAGAGAGAGAGAGAGAGAGAGAGAGAGAGAGAGAGAGAGAGAGAGAGAGAGAAAGTTTGTAAACACGGCATACCAAAGCGTTTGGCAGTACAGCAAGGCCCATATTTGGAAGCTTTTGACGCTTATAAGAACTATTTTCAAAGGTAACAGATGACGACTCGGCTTTTCATGGATATTTCTCATTAATGATGCAGAATACATATTAAATTATCTCTTAGAGTTCATTTGAAAAGCCCCAATTAAGTCCACTAAAACCTATTCATTAGTAGTGAGGATAAGACACCAAAACGTTTGAGAATGCGGTTCCTGAGGTATCACTTCGGTTAAAAGATCGAGGTCATATATTCAGTCGTATTATGATTGGTTTACAGGTGAAGAAAATGATCCCCATGTGCTGCCCTCGTACCCTCAGCATTCCTCCCAGTCTTACGCTTTCCTTCCCTCTCAGCTTCAGTTTTCATCTTTCTATCTCTTTGCTACTTAATTATTTTCTTTCCTTTAGATTAGGTAGAGTAACTGACCACAGAATGCCTCCTACGACCCAATAAGTCTGTTGTTGGTTGTTCTTTCACTATATTCCTCAATGTTTGGGGAAGATAAGCACCTCGTGAACTTTGGTTATCAGTAGGACGAGTATAGACGAACATCGATAACCTACTCTCGATAATACCGTTCACTACTCTCATCCCTTAGTGAGTATTATTAGAAAAAAGCGAGAGTGTGTTAGATAAAGTGAATAAGTATTAGAAGCATACAATGCTTGGTGTCAAAAACTGAAGTGAAGGGAGAAAAGGAATTAAGTGGAGTAATAAAAAAAAAATAAAGTGAAAGGGGAAAGGGAATGAAGCGGAGTAATAGTATGAAAATAATAAAAAAAAATAGTGAAAGAGAAAGGAAATGAAGAGGAGTAATAGTATGAAAATAATAATAAAAAAAAAAAAAAAAAAAAAAAAATATATATATATATATATATATATATATATATATATATATATATATATATATATATATATATATATATATATATATATATATAGAGAGAGAGAGAGAGAGAGAGAGAGAGAGAGAGAGAGAGAGAGAGAGAGAGAGAGAGAGAGAGAGAGAGAGAGAGAGAAAAGGAATGAAGAGGAGTAATAGTACAGAGATCCAAAAAGCGATGCGAGGTTACAAGACGAAGAACACGGTGCCCTGATCTTACTCCATTGATATTGAATGGGACGACACACGCAGCCCTGACCTTCATCCTGTAGTGCAGACGCAAGAAGTGAGGACGCGGAACTGAGTCACTACTGCTTCTTACAGTCCAGTAACTCTATTTTACCCGGGTAACTGGCATTTAGTTCCCTTGATACATGAAATTTAATAGACCGTACATAGGATAGACAGAACAGAACCGCTATTGCTTCCTCTCTCAGTCCTCTAACTCTATGCTATTCCCTAGATACTCGAAATTAAAATACACGGCGACCCTGTGCATAGGAGAGACAAAGTTAAGCCGCTACCACTACCCGTATTTTTCGAGTTCTGGCTCTCTCAGGCGCGTCAACACCGCAACATGTAAACAGATTACTGCCACATGTCGTCAGGGATATAAATTAATTGCCAGATTTCTCCAGATGCTCCCACGTGTGGTAGGAATACACACATGAGTGACTTCACCTTGACTGGCCAAGCCCCCTAACTCCTCCTCTATGTATTAGCTCTCAAGGACACCCTGCGCTAGCGGACGGGTGGTCTCCCCCCCCCCCCCTCTCTCTCTCTCTCTCTCTCTCTCTCTCTCTCTCTCTCTCTCTCTCTCTCTCTCTCTCGCTAACGTTGAATTTCCGGCGTGGCGTCTTGGTGTGTGTGTGTGTGTGTGTGTGTGTGTGTAAAGGTACTACACAGATAAGCGATTCCTCACCTGTCGAGTAAGGCAGGTAATCTATTACAGTAAATTCAATGATATTTGTTTTTTTCTTAGGACTGGAAAATACATGCGTACGAATTCTATAATGTTTAATTTTTACGTTTAACGATATGATTGGTTAATATGTAGCGTGTAGTGTAGGTGTAAGTTTTATACTATAGCGTGTGTGTGTGTGTGTGTGTGTGTGTGTGTGTGTGTGTGTGTGTGAAGGCCGCACTTAATTTGAGGCCAGCGTAAATTTGTGCCACAGATTCTGTTCAAGACGCATCTCTCAGATACATCCTTACGTGTGTGTGTGTGTGTGTGTGTGTGTGTGTGTACTGTCACTTGTATATCGTATCTACTGTCTACATCGTATAAATGGCCTTGTTGGAGGAATCTGTCAATAATTTACTCAGAACGCATATACTTTTTTGTCTGTTTTTACACATGGACGGCTTGCGTGCACTCTCTCTCTCTCTCTCTCTCTCTCTCTCTCTCTCTCTCTCTCTCTCTCTCTCTCTCTCTCTCTCTCTCTCTCTCTCTCTCTTTCTCTCTCTCTCTCACACACACAAACACACACAAAATGGCCCTGTAGACACACTCCTATCTTATCAGCCTTAGGCCTATAAACAACCTACTCAAGTCTGGCCCGCCCTGGCACACCTACACCTACACCCCACACTCCACATTCACCCCAACCCCCCCCAAAGTCGCCCACGTGTAACAGTACCCCCCTTAACGTTTGCCAGACTAAAACAACAACCCTCGTGCCTGCACCCTCCACCCCTCACCCTTCAACTCTCCCCTGCTCACCCTCTCCATAGTTCTCTAGTCACCCTTCACTCCCTCTTTCCTCTAGTGAACTTTCTGCTTCCAATACCGTTCTGCTACCAGCCCACAGCTCCACTCCGACCTATATATTTCCCCCCCCACCAGTCAGTAGCTTGCAGCCGTCCTCCCACTCGTTCGTACACTTGTCTATCGAGTCCCCAGCCCATCACGTGCCCTGTCCTCGCCTACAGCCATCCCTGTCGCTTCCTTAGTTTCTTCCTACTCGTGGTGCAAGGACGATTGGAAGGTCAAGAGAGAGATGAAAGGGATGGGTATTGCAGAATCTCTCTCTCTCTCTCTCTCTCTCTCTCTCTCTCTCTCTCTCTGCCAAATACGCTCGGCAGTTTGAATTACTCGTACGTGAGTAACTTGGTAATAGGGAGCATGATGACAAGTGTGGGAAGACGGTGAGAACACAAGCTAAGAAATCATATCTTTATCAGGTTTAACTAGTTTGAAGCTCACTTACTCCTCAGTCCGTGTATCCTGTCACCACCTTCCTTCTTACTTATGGTGGTGGTGATGGTTATGATGATGATGATGATGATGATGATGATGATGACGATAGTAATAATAATAATAATAATAATAATAATAATAATAATAATAATAATAATAATAATAAAATAATAATAATAGAAGAAAAGAAGAAAAAATAATTGGACATTTAAAATTACAGCAGTAGTGCGTTTTTCCTTTATTTCCTTTTCTTTTCTTTTCTTTTTTTTTTTCTGATAATATATGACTAACGTGGAGGGAGTAGGAATGGTGGCTAGCAAAAGACGGTCACGTGATGAATAAATGAGGACTGTTACTCACGGGACGACCTTTCCCTGTAGTGCGTCAGCAGTGTGGTAAGATGTGCCAGAGGGATAACTGCTCGACTTGCTGGAGGGAAAACAAAGAAGAACAGCGTATACACCAACTCACCTCTCCCCTTCTTCTTCTCTCCCCCTCCCTTCTGCTCCCTGCATTAAAAACACACACCTCCACTCCCCCTCCTAACATCCGATGTGTATTATTACAACATCCTTCCACTCCCGAACTTGAGACTTATTTTTCCTCCTTTTTTATTTTATTTTTATTTATTTATTTTCTTCTTCTTCTTCTTCTTCTTCTTCTTCTTCTTCTTCTTCTTCTTTGTGTGTGTGTGTGTGTGTGTGTGTGTGTGTGTGTGTGTGTGTGTGTGTGTGTGTGTGTGTGTGTGTGTGTGTGTGTGTGTGTGTGTGTGTGCTTGCGCTCCGTTGTTCTATAAACGTTGCTTTCTTTGCTTCAGAACTCAGGAAGTTTAAACCACAAAACACTAGTATATGTCAGCTCTCTCTCTCTCTCTCTCTCTCTCTCTCTCTCTCTCTCTCTCTCTCTCTCTCTCTCTCTCTTCATTCATATTAATGTACGTATTCATCTGTCTATCTATTACTGTCCATCTGTCTAGCTACGACTCTCTTTCTCTGCGCAGTACCTGTATACTTGTCCGTCTTACCATTACTCCCTCTGTCAATCAGATAGTTCATCCTTCTATGTAAGTATATGTCTCCTCTGTCCATCATTCTGGCTTTGCCCACCTGTCTCTTCCTCTTGATCTACACACACACACCAAGAAACAACAAAAACAACTGACCGAGCCTTTTCTTTTGTTCTCAAGGCAACTTTCATTTTTTATCTATATACTTATCTATCTTTGCACGTTTATACTACACTTATCTCTCAGTCCATCTTTCTAACGGTTTTCCCTTCTCTCTATGCTGTCCAGCACTACATCACTAAAAGCAACAAACATCACACACCATTCTCACCGAATTCTACATACTCGTATATCGTTCAATATCGCCAGGGCGTCATATCTACACACTAATCTATACCGTCCATCATTCATTAATCAAAATAATATCTACACACTAATCTATTCCGTCCATCATTCATTAATCAAAAACATTACTTAACTGTAATACCTGCCAAAAGTAACAAACCCATACACTAACCGAGCCTTTCGTTCTTCCGTTTTCAGACCAATTTCATGAAGATGTTGGCGCTGCAGGATCGTCTAAGTAGCGGCGGCGGCGGTAGCGGAGGCGGCGGCGACCACGAAGGCAGCAGCAGTAGCAGAGGCCCCCGCTACGAGCTGCTCCGCCCCGGTCGATACCT
>NC_087152.1:29814316-29831816 GCF_035594125.1 Scylla paramamosain | reverse complement strand
TACTGCCACTCTAAGCTCTAAGGCATTATGGGATTGCCAGCCTATCATCACAGGACATATGATAGAGGGAAAACACAAAATTAAGGGAAATAAGATTTCTCTACTTCTAAACATGGCCTTGCCAGTTATCGGAACCATTACACCTTCTAAGGACTAAATAATGCACGCTTCACTTCAGGTGGTGATGGAATTGTGAGGGATAAGACAATATTACAAACTTATTACAAATGGAGTGAATGAGTTTGTTTTGAGGTTCATTGTGTATTGTGTAGCGGCGGGCCATAGTGCGACCACAGAGATAGCTGGCGGT
This sequence comes from Scylla paramamosain, assembly GCF_035594125.1. Classification (NCBI taxonomy): domain Eukaryota; kingdom Metazoa; phylum Arthropoda; class Malacostraca; order Decapoda; family Portunidae; genus Scylla; species Scylla paramamosain. The sequence goes on along the minus strand of NC_087152.1, from coordinate 29,831,506 downwards.
ATTGTGTATGAGAGAGAGAGAGAGAGAGAGAGAGAGAGAGAGAGAGAGAGAGAGAGAGAGAGAGAGAGAGAGAGAGAGAGAGAGAGAGAGATTGTCCTTGGGTAATCAGTCGTACACACTCCATTGGCCATCGCCGCGTCGTGAGTAATAACGATGACGCACACACACACACACACACACACACACACACACACACACACACACACACACACACACACACACACACACACAGTGCGATAAGATAGGCCCTGTACATATGCATGCTGTTAAGGGAAGTTAATGGTATACAAACTTGACCTATAAGCAAACAGTACTACACAAACTTTTAGGAAAGGATTCCCATTCTTGCAACACACACACACACACACACACACACACACACACACACACACACACACACACACACACACACACTCTCTCTCTCTCTCTCTCTCTCTCTCTCTCTCTCTCTCTCTCTCTCTCTCTCGTAACTGCGAAAGATTTCGTTACTACCTTACCACCAATGATGTATTCTTATGAAGCAACGTTTGGAGAGAGAGAGAGAGAGAGAGAGAGAGAGAGAGAGAGAGAGAGAGAGAGAGAGAGAGAGAGAGAGAATGTGACTCAACCCAGTCAACGTCCACCTCGCCCGCAAGATTGAAGCAAAAAATCAACACGTATCTCTCTCTTCTTTCGCCACATAATAAGAATTACTAGTTTTTATAACAACAGTCCCTTTGTGTTTACCTCTTCGTCATTTGATTCAGGTGTGGAAGGAAATGAGTGGACTGGTGCACTGGCAACTGACGGGCCAGGGTGAATCACCGTGACCTCAAGACACGTGTAGGAAGTCCGGGGTTATTCATATGTATGTGTGTGTGTGTGTGTGTGTGTGTGTGTGTGTGTGTGTGTGTGTAGTCAAATATCTTTTCGCTGTTCAAGTGGTGTGAGTCGAGAATATTTTTAGTCATGACTACCACGTTGGGCGATAAGAAAAACAAGCGAGGCGAAGGTTTTGAGTGTCTTCCAGGAACGATTTACTGTACTTCTCACGCCACGCACTAGCAAGATAATTGGCCAGGTTATCGAATGGGAATCTTCTTCCCTCTTCACTCACATGTTGTAAGGAACACTCAATGCTGCTAGTTACTGAATAATTAAGTGCTATAATTTTCTTCATGACACCGTTCTTCAGGAAATAGGTTGTTATAGTATAGGGCTATAGGTTAAATGTTTTCTGGTAGTGTGTGTGTGTGTGTGTGTGTGTGTGTGTGTGTGTGTTAATATGGGAAAAAAGTAGTGAGAAAAAGTGATTCATAATGATTCGACATTTTTTTTTTAATTAGAGAGGGAACACAGTACCTTCCGTTTCCACAGGACAAGACTAATGTCCTGTGACACAACACCTTCCTGAATTGTCAGGTGTGTTAGTTTGGAATGTAGGGAACCCTTTGTTCCATAAAGGTAGTGCAGTTTTCTATACTAATGAGAGAGAGAGAGAGAGAGAGAGAGAGAGAGAGAGAGAGAGAGAGAGAGAGAGAGAGAGAGAGTGTGTGTGTGTGTGTGTGTGTGTGTTCATCCCATCCTTGGTCAAAACCACGCCTTCGTACGTGGAATGTAAATGTTACGGATGTGTGAAATTATGTCAAACGTGTTATTGTGTGGACGACCCAAGTGTTTCCGAATGAACACACGTGTGACGTTTCAAAGTGTACATAATGGTCATATTAGCTGTTACATCAGCGACAAACTGTGGGATACTTTTTTTCGATAATCAGTTATTATACACATATTTCACACACTTAAATGTGGGAGGATTTCCTACCGTTCTCTATTGATTCTCAACCTTCAAACAACAAATTATTAATGAAATAGTGTTCAGATTTTTTACATATATACGTACAATAACTACTGTAGGAATACTGCCAGTAAAGATATATATAAATATCGTACCAAAACTGTAAAATATACTGAAAAATGCTTGAGAGAATTATCAGTACATAAATCACGAAAATATTTTTTCGTTTTAATAAGATAATAATAAGTGGTGCTTAGGGAGTAGGTCCATATCAAATAGCTAACTCCTTGAGGAACTTTGTGCGTAGAAATTCGTATTAGTCGTTGAGAAACTCACAATGGTTTTTGTACCATGCAGACTGTGAGTGAAAAGAAACTGTGAGTGAAAAGAAAATGATTTACTTAATAATGTAATCTGAAGTCGTTTATCTTAATCTAGGTATGTGTTTCCTATTGAAATACATGATACTTCGTAAGTATGGAAATCTCACTATTAATACATCAGAAATCTGTTCTCAGAAGTTGCTTCTATTACATGACAATGTCGAAACAACAAACGTGCTTCTTGGATGAATGTACTACACTGGTTGTGGATAACGGGAATTAGAAACCACTGATATCTGCGAGGTTTGCAATCTTGCCGCAGCTTTGTCTTCCGCAATGCGTGACGTGAAAGTGTAACACGTCAATAATCTGGGTGGCAGGTGACCCTCCCTCATTGTCTTGCCTTCCCCAGCTGTCGGACGTCCTGCTCTATACCAGCTTCGCCAGTAGCAGCCCCGGCGGCGCCCTCAGACTCAACTATGAGCTGCCGCTGGAGGGCATGAGAGTGGAGACGCCGCGGGCCGAGGATTTCAAGAATGAGTTCAGCGTCATCTCCACGTCACGTTCCTTCACGCTTCAGGCAAGGTGAGAGCGGCAGCCAGCCACGCACCGAGCACCGCACGCACCACCGAAACGTCGCGTGAGCATGAGCCATAGTGATGAAACTTTTTTATTCACCTTAGGGAGATTTTCCACGCGCCGGCAGCTTCCTCCGTGTCCGTGTGAGCCTACTAAGGTGGAAGTTCACAGTTCACTACGTGTGTCCAATTCGTGTTTTTCAATACAGATTTTTCCATTTCGTGTGTACCTCCTAGTTACTGAACGTGGTGTGAGCGGGTCTGCATACACAAGTTAATAGTTCTACTAGTTTTCACTATTTTCTTCTATGTATATTGTGAGTTTCATGCCTAGTTACTGAACGTGATATGAGCGGGTGTCGATTCATCAGTTTTTTTTTTTATTGCAAAATTAATCTATTTTGCAATTTTCTCTCGTAGTTATCATACGTAAGAGCAAGCGGGTTTCGATCCAACGATAAGACGGTTTAAAGAGAAGATTGGGGTTTCAACAGACCACCTCATACGCAGTTATTCTTATTACATGATTCACCTTTTCCGCGGAGGCACCAAGAAGAGGGCGGGGATCGCGTGACGGGAGCGAGCTGGGCGTAATGCATGCCACTGAGAGGGAGGGGTATACACGCCACCTCCTTCTGATGCACGTTATGTAGGATTTTGATTATCAGGCCGTCGGTTATCAGTTCATTCCCTGAAATATCCCTGAACAATGTCATAACCACAGAGATTACCATAACACGTCACCCTTCTCTCCCCTCTCTGTTGTTAACAAAATCTGGGAGTCGTGTTTATCAGGGAATACCTTGAAATACCCAACAACAATGCAGTGACCACAGGCATGAGGGTCACAGCAGCCTCCTCTCCCCTCCCTGCTGCAAATAAAATCTGGGAACGCCCCTCTAGCGTGACGTGACTCAGTGCGACATCCCCTTCCCGCTCTCACTCCCTCCAGTTATCATGCTTTTCTTCTCCCCTCCCTCCATGCAGCTCAGCGGAGGAGCGCGACGAGTGGCTGAGGGCGCTGAGGGAAGCCATCGCCGATAATGCCTCCCGCCGGTCCACCTTCCAACAAGTCCTCCTCCAGGAGAGGCTGCCCTCGTCCTCCTTCACTCTCGGCAAGCAGGTAACGCATCCCACTCGCGTACAACACTAGCATATCTCCTTTCTTGAAAATATTAATATAATTATACATAATTAACCAAAATTGATTATATAAATTAATAAACATTAAATAAAAAAAAAACATAACGAAACAATAAAAATAATAAAATTATATGAAATATATAAAAACGAGAAATGAATTCCCTTTTTTGTATACATTCGTTTTGAAAAACTGGTATTCAGCTTTCTCTGGCCTTCGTCCATGAATAAAAAAAAAATCCTATTAGAATGTTCAGTATAATAGACAATGTCAATATGAACGTGTTGAACCTTGATACATTTTCTCATACACAGTTTTGTGTTAGCGCCATGTACTGCCTTGGATTTTGTCCTTCCATTAATAAATTTTGTGAAACTCATAAGGTACTTAGCTTCAATCAGTCAGCTAATCAATCAGCAACTGGATGCCATACTTCACGCAAAAAAAATAAAATAAATAAATAAATAAATAAACAAAAAAATAATAATAATAATAAATAGATAAATAAATAAATAAAAATAAATAAATAAATAAATAAATAAAATAAATAAATAGAATGAAAAATAAATAAATCAAATAAAAATAAAATAAATAAATAAATAAAAATAATAATAAATAATAAAATAAAATGACAAATAAAAAATAAATAAAAGCAAAGGAGGAAGTAAAAAAAAAATGTTGTATTCCCTTTCCATCTTCATTTCTAGCCTCAGAAAGCAATAATTAACAATCCCACAATAAAGCCTTGAGATTTGAAACACTGAGAAACTGATTCACAGCATAAGTTGTGAGAGGAATCACCTGGAGATATGATCTCTGCACAGGACACTCAACATGCATTACATTTAACCACTTACACTTTAATGGCTACTGTGGTCCATATAGAATTTAATCAAGCCTGACAATCCTGCTACTACCAAGGCATCTAGACATCACAACACCAAGCACTGCCTCACCTGATCCTCTTCCTCTGCAGGCCCCAGTGTGGATCCCTGACTACAGGGTAACCATGTGCCAGCACTGCACGGCCACATTCACCCTCACCTTCAGGCGGCACCACTGTCGCGCCTGTGGGAAGGTACGTGTGTGCCCTCACCTTATAGCTAAAATTGTTGCTTTTTTCACTTACATTTCAGAGAGAGAGAGAGAGAGAGAGAGAGAGAGAGAGAGAGAGAGAGAGAGAGGAGAGAGAGAGAGAGAGAGAGAGAGAGAGAGAGAGAGAGAGAGAGAGAGAGAGAGAGAGAGAGAGAGAGAGAGAGAGAGAGAGAACTAAATCTACATATGTTACTTCAGGTGGTGTGTGATCCCTGCTCATCCAACCGAGCACCTCTGCTGTACAAGAAGAACAAGGTGGAGAGGGTGTGTGATCCTTGCTTTGAGGTACTGCAGCAGGACTTTGAGGAAAAGTCCAAGGGTCTTAAGGAAAATGGGCAGCATCAGCACCAACAGGAGGATAGACAAAAGGGGAAAGAGCCAGACAATCTGAAGGCTCAATTTCGGCGAGGCATGCGAGAGTCCAAGTCAAACAGGATCCGTAACAAGAGAAAGGTTCCAGAAAGACTGATGGAGGTGAGCATGAGAGATGTAATGGGGGGACAGGTGCCTTTTGCTTATTACTTCTTGATTTCCTATTCACACTGTGTCAAGAGTGCAGTGCCTTATTGTCATTTATGGCAAGAAGGCTGGGGCATGTACTCAGCATTGTGAGGTGGATGTCCAGTGTTGTAGCATGAGATGGTGCAGTGAGGGAGGAGATGAAAGGCAAGAGTTGACTGCATTAGTGAGAGCAAGAAAATGTACTGGTTTAGTGGTATGGAAAAGAAAGGCCTTTGACACTAACACTGACTGCTTAAAAACAAGCCAAAAATACTACTTAATTTAAACCCTGTGCTTTTCATTTCATATAGTTATCAGGAAGGATATGGAGGCATAATTATGTGAAAAATTATATAAGCATGTCCCTAAAAATCTGAACCAGTATTACTTGAGGATGCACAAAAATAATTTTTCATTATAAAAGATATACTGAAAATACTCTAGAATTCAAATAAGCAAACCCCTTACACTCATAAAATTCTTGAGTTTAAACAACTATAATGTGGCATTCAAATATAAATTCTAATTACTATTGGTTAACTTGAATTCACATATGATATTAAATAATACTGCTGTAACACATTACATGCTAATTTGTAATGCCCACCAAATACATACCAAAAATTAGTTATGTAGGTATACTGTGCACGTTGGTACTTGAATTAATGTAAGGGATAATTTTTAATGGAACAATCACTTTATAATACCTTGATTTGACCTGTAATGTGATACCACAACTGTTATCTTTAAAAAAAAAAACTTGTAGTGAATTGTTGTTATGAGCGAGGTTCACATCTATTCTAAAGGCATTACCACAAATAAGTTTAATGAGAGTAGGTACTTAATTAACCTTCTTCTGTACAGGTGTGTGCTAACGACATCTCTTCCCAAATGAGCGGATACCTGCTGATGATGGTGCGGCGGTCCTGGCGGCGGGGCTGGTTTGTGCTCAAGGACCGTGTGCTGTATGAGTACCGTGCACCACAGGATGTTTGTGCCCTTTACAGCCTCCCAGTACTTGGCTACCAGGTGGAAGCCATCAACAAGGTAAAGATGCTGTAATGTTGCCACATATAGCACTGCAATTCCTGTTTTCCTGTAGGGGTACTGGAGTATAAAGTCTGGACCTTGAGAAAACATTTTGACAATTTATTTGATAGTAGTGTGGGATGTATTGAAAGTGTATGGTGTGGAGTGGTGGGTTGCTGAATGGTATTAAAACTTTTTATAGGCATACAAGTGGAGTTTTGGAATACAGGAGGATGTGAGGCAGGGTGTGTGATACCCCTGTGGCTCTTATTATGAGCGAAGCAAAATTTACTATGGATGTTTTCTTTATTTTGAGTGGCCTGGCCCAACCTGGCCCAACTGTAATGCTATTCAAACACTAATATCTCCCGAACTACGTGACCGAGCATAATGAAATTACCACTGTATGATAGCATAACTCTCATTTTTATATGATATAGCTTTCATCTCTTCTATTGGGTGAAGTCAATGGGTTACTTGCAAAAAGTAGAAGGGTGTCAAAAATGGGATTTCTCAGAAACTACCCAACCAATTTTAATGAAACTATAAAGAGATGTCATGTTGTTATAATTCTAATAAATTCTTTGTCAACTTTCAAGTAGCAGTGTGCATGCGTAAAGCCAAAATTCCAACTTTTAACTAATTAACTGATCAAGCTTAAATTTTATTGTCAATAAGAGTAATAGAAGTTATAATAAAAAAAAGCATGCCAAATTTACACCACTGCTGCCCATGCGCAAAATACAGTATAGAACTTTTTGTAAAGTGACTGTCAGTTTTCTGCAGTTTTCACCAACTTTCTTTTGTCTCAATGAGAGTGGATACATACCATTGAACACAGAATGAAATTTCCTATCCAGCAGTATACAGCACAACCACTGGGCTCTTGCTAAGTTTTGAGCTAAAGTGATTTGAATATTAGGCAAGTGTGTGGTGTGCACGATGCCTGAAATTCCTCCCAACTTTTTCAACTAATGAACTGATAAGGCTCCAATTTTGGAGGTAATAAGATTAATGCAAGTTATAATGAAAAAGCATGTCAAATTTGTAACACTATTGCACATGTGCAAAATACATAATAAAACTTTTAATAAACCAATTGTCAATTTTCTGCAATTTTCACCAATTTTTTTTTGTCTCAGCAAGAGTGAACACATACCACTGAACAGGATAAAATTTCTTATCCAGTGGTATACAGCACAACCACTGGGCTCTTGCAAAGTGTTGAGCTAGATTGATTTGAATATTAGGCAGGTGTGCAATGTGCAGGGTGCTTCCACTGTTGCATTAATAACAGCTTCACTCATCAATCGCCTTCCAGGTATTTTACTGGTACATTACCTATGTACTTGTATGGATGGTGCAGTGTGAAAGACAAATGCAAAGGTTGCTGATGATGAAATGAAAATGTGTGGAAATCTTGGCTGACGGTTATTTATAATTATGTTTGCAGTTGATTGTTATGACTGCAGAAAACAGGTGACCAACAAAAGCTAGTGAACTTGTTTGCTATTGCGTGCAAAAGGCAGAAGTTGAAGATGAATGTGAAAAAAAGTGAGGTAGTGGTTTGAAATTTATAAAAGTGATGCAATTGCTCCTGATTGCCTGTATAAAACAAGAGCTGAATGACCACAGGAATATAAAATTAATATATATATATATATATATATATATATATATATATATATATATATATATATATATATATATATATATATATATATGGAACACTTTCAGTATCTTAGTTCTATCCAGAACAAGTGTGGAAGCACGTAAAATGAGATGAGAGAAAAACCTGTGGAAGGAAGGGGAGTGATTGTATCTCAAGAATGCATGACAGAAGGAAGGAAAGTAACTATTTAAGAGAAAAAAAGAATTGTGTAATTAAATAAAAGTGCTGCTTATCACATATATAAGTAAGATAGTGTGGAGTGGACATGTCATACATCCAATTGGTTGAAATTAATGACTTTAGCAGTACCTTTGGTGTGACAAGAATGGGTGGTGCAATTAATGAAACTGTATACAACAGATTTAGTATGTTAAGTATTATGTTAACTATGGAGTTGTTTGCCCACAAGGAAAGGCAGAAGGTGAAAAAAAAACTAAAAAGAATATGTGGATGCAATAAGTGCAAGAGGATGACCTGCAGTGAAACGTGAGGACAAAGTGCTGTAGTGCACGAGATGAGATTAAGTGGAGAACATTGGACCATGGAAGGAGGCAATGCAAGTACAGGAATAAATGTTAACTTCTTTGTCATGGCCATCTCCTGGGGTAGTTCTTAGAAGCAAGCATTAGATATAGATAGATAGATAGATATAGATATTCTCTTTTCTTTTTCAACAGGACCGGGAGGTGACTGAGGATGTAGATGACTGCCTTGCCTTCCAGCTCACCCATCTTAACCAGTCACCACTTGTCTTCCAAGCTGACTCTCCACATCTAGCTGAGAAGTAAGACCATCTGTGATTTACTATTATCCATATGTAATGTATCTCACATAATCCACTATGTATCTTAATAGAAATAAACTAGAAATTATAATTGTCAATATATTTTTGGTTCAGTGGTGTGTAACACTAACACCATTTATTTCTTTAGGTGGATTCAAGCCATGAAAGAAGCAGTAGTGCTGAACTGAACAGATGGAATGACTTGGAGTTGAAGGTCTGAGGGCAGCTGCTCCCCTTTGGTGTTCGTACTTCTACTTTGTACCTAAGGCAACAGTCAGGCAGCTGCTACAACCCTATGGGTGATCTGATGCAACTCAGAGCAATGGTCATGTGTGGTGGTGAGGTGACATCCACTCTGTGCCACTCAAGAGGAACCAAAGGAACAAGATCTGCACTTAGGATTGCTTAGTGGAATGATCTGAATGACTATGTAAATATACTCAAGGAGGAAGAATGGCTATGTCATCTGTCCTAACAAACTTAGATGTTTTAAGCAGTTTAAACAATGTTTCAACTTTTTGGTAATAGATACATCTGAAATCTCTGAAACATTGAGTGAAACAGAGAAATGAGTCACAAATTTTCATTGTCTCAGGATATTGCAACAACGAATATCTCATTCTGTCTTGATATTTTAAATAGTACAGAAATATGTGAGCACTGAAGTTGCAGCTTTTCAGAAGTCATTGTTGTAAAGATGACCTTCATAGTTGACTGAAGAAAGTTGGTCTGAAAATGTTTTTTTTTGTTCAGAAACTCACTGAAACCTTGCCAATGATATCTTCTACGTCTTTCCAAGTCTGTGATGCATTGTACGTTCTCTGTAGCAATATTGTTGTTTAATAATTGTAACCAAGTTTAGGGTGATGAATTAAGATGGTGATGTAAATATTTGTATTATTATGATTATATAACGAGTTTATATGAGTACCCTACAGGATTGTTTTAAATAATATATAGTTAAGTTAATAATTCTTTTGTTGCAGTTGTTCCTAAGTTGGAATTGCTTTTATCCCAGCCAGTCTCCTGGCAATAAAATGGTGCCATTGTCATCTCTTTATTGTGCTCCTCACCTTTTTTTGTAACTTTTCAACTGTATATGTTTGCTTTCTGTAAGTTAAGAATGATAGCCAATTGTATTATAATATATATATATATATATATATATATATATATATATATATATATATATATATATATATATATATATATATATATATATATATATATATATATATATCAACATGAAAAAAGAAGCACTATTCTTACAATGACATCTCTAGTCTGCAATGGTGATGTGTACAGTAACTTCATACAAATAATGATGCAAGCATTTTATCCACATTTCCCTCAGATTGGTTTGGGTTTCTAACAATCCTACCTGCAATTCCATGTGTAAACATTTATACCTGCTTTAATAATATACTTAATTTTTGTCTTTTATATGTAGATTTCCACAGGTCAATAGCATGGATGTGGACTTGATACATTTTATTTATTTTTCATTGCCATTCTAGTGGCTTGAGAAGCATTAGGGTGGCTCCTCCTGTACTATGTCCCAGCTGTCTGATCTTGTCATATACTCAATAAATTTGTTCTCTAAAACTCCTTGTGGCAACTTCTTTCATCCCTCTATTCAACTTTATGATATGTTCTGTAATATAATGCAATGTTAATGGAGGAATGACTGTGTCGTGAGAGACTTCTCTTGAAGCTGCAGATTAAACATGACTCAATGAATGCTTGTTCACCTGCAGAAACCAAATAGCCAATTAGGAACTTTTTTTTTAAAGTTCCCTAATGACTTAGCACTAACAACATAGGTGCAGTTGGCCACATTCCTGTGAGGTCCACCCAGCATTGTCAAAACTGGTGAGATTATAACCACGAAACTCTAAGTAATGGGCTTTACTTGAAGAACTCATTTGAATGGAGGGAGAGGTTAGGGGAAGGGGGGGAGGCAGTTTTGCAGGAGATAAGAGAGGTTTGAGGAGAGTAGGGTACTGCCCTTTCCCTCCTTAGCCCTCCCTCCCACCAATGAATGCTTCAAGCAAAGCTCACTGCTTCTAGTGTTTCATGGTTACAGTCTCACCAACCTCGACAATGCTGGTGGACCTCCTGGGAATGTAGCCAACTGTACATTCCACTCTAGAGTGGTAGATGAATGGAATGGACTTGGTAATCAAGTTGCTGGTGCTGAATCATTAGGGAGCGTTCAAAGATTAGACAAATTTATGGATGGGTATGATATGTTGAAATAGGTATGTTTTTATACAGGGACTGCCACATGTAGGCCTGATGGCTTCTTGCAGCTTCCTTTATTTTCTTATGTTCTTGTGTTTTACACAGTTCACAAAGTATGTAATTATAATCTAAGTAAAATTCCTGATTGAAGTCAAACTTATATTTTCCCAAAGATCACACAATACATGAAATGAGATTACCATACAGGGCATGCTTACTGTTTACACCTACCAAGAACTGAGGCATGGGAATCTTGTGTTTAAAGCTTCACAGCTAATGTACTAAATCCATCCTGTCTATGATGGTTTTATCATTTCTAAAATCTTTGTCAGTCACAAATAAGCAGTCAAGATATATCTAATGCCAATGTATTCCACTCAAGATACATTTACATTTAACAGTAATGTCATTGCAAAGTTGCAATCCTTAATTGAAATGTAAAATAATATGCCAACATGATATTTCTTAAAACAAATGAGGTTTCTACTTGGATTTTTCATAATAGAGCGTCAATTCATATTTTCCCTAAATTTGTCCCATAACTTAAAGGAGTGTAAGATACATACTACTGTGCTGTTCTCTTGGTTAAAATTCTATTCCACTATGAACATAAAACAACCCAAGTTTTATTTGTTTGCACATCATTGTGTAATTCAATACGATAGTCTATCTAAATATCAGGTTGACATCCCTTACAAAGGGTAGTCAAGACCAGGTGTTTACGTGCATATGTATGTCCACATATCCACATTCACATTCATAATCACATACACAAGCATTTCCTCACATCTTAGCCTTAGGGCATCTCAGGGAAATGGGATTGATCCACTCTGATCACACAGAGTAAGGGTAATTTTTGCAGCTTAACTGGGTATCTTCGCATCAAGATAACAATGCACAACTGACCCTTGCACAGCTATGGGATGGTCAGTAGAATGATAAAATATGAACTTTACAATTTGTACACTACAAAACAAGGTATTCCATATTTCTACATCTTTCATACAGAGGATATCTACAAACTTTCCTTCTCACTCTTAGTTCAATACCTGATCCTTGCAACACCATAAAGACCTTAGCATGGCAAGTCTATTTTTACTCCTATTCAACCTTTCTTATTACATTATTTCTTTTTGCCTAAGCTTGCCAATACAAATTCATACCAGATCAGGTCAATCTGACTGGTTTATAACAATTTTGTATGCAATTTATCTATGTGTACATGATATCTATTACTACCAAAACTAGTTTGATCTTTTGGCATGGCACAATGAACATTGGAAATCTTATGATGAAAAATGCAATTTGTGTGTATGACTTGGAATGAATAAAGGCATAATATAACTAATACTGGTAAAGAACATAATATATATAGTTTTCCTTTTTAATGATGATCAGTTACATATTTACAACAGGCTTTGATCAGCAGCATTGCAATTGTGATGAAATACAGTAACAAATTGAGTTATGTTAAAAATTTTACAGTAAAACAACAGATGGGATAAAAGATGATATGTTTAAAATACAAAGATATCATTTTGAACTTTGGAGTTGTAGTAACAATGAATGAGTTGGGCAGCAAAGGATATTATCCTGCACCATTCCATACTACAAAGTCTAGTCTTTCTGTAATATCTTCACTTTTCACAATTCAAACTTCCTCCTCATGCAAGCAAAATGGATGTATATGAGGTGCATGAGGTGTATGGATGCAAGAGAGGAGCCCATCAGCAACCTGTGTGGGGGCTGAGGTGTGCGGGCCAGCACCAATAATACCAGGCGGCCAGTGGCAAGGCCTCCAAACAGAGTGGTCAGCAGGAAGAACACTGTGTGGCTCTCCTCCTGGTGCAGCAACTCAGCTCCAAGGAGCACCAGGCAATGGCCTGTCAAGCTGTATCCAGCCAATGAGGCAAGCTGGGGCAGACTCAAGGTGGTCCCAAAACAGTGGCCCAACAAGAATGCCAGCAAGGAAAATCCCAGCCAGTAACCCAGACTTAGCTTTGTTGTGGTTAGCAGCTCCCATGCCAGTGCCTGTCCTGGATTATGTAGGCCAAACAGAATAATGGTGGCAAGAGTGGTTACCACAAGCAAAGGTCCTCTGAGGTCAGAGTACACTTGCTGGTACTCTGGATAAACTAGTGGTGGCACCAGGGACAAGAGGATTCGCTGAGGCACACCACGAACCAAAATGACTCTCCTTAAAGATGACTGTGTGTTGGTAGGTGAGTGGGAAGCAGGACTGTGTTCTAACAATAGAGGATCTTGGTCAGAGTCTGTAGAGTCAACAGTCACTGCTGAATGGTTTCTGAGTGCCATGACTAAAGAAGATATCTCTTTAAGCAATGTAATGATGGCTGGACTTCACCTTAGCTAAGACAATAAGTCTACAGGAACTCACTGCACCAATCAGCCAGACACTGGTAACACTCAGATGCCTGATTGGAGTTAGCAGCTACCATGTCTGAAAGCCACTCCAAAAACAGCTCCCTGTTCTTCTTAAGTACCAGGAACTGACCCAAGACCACATAAGCTTTGTCAAATCCTCTGTTCTCCAACCGCTTGCCCAACACCTCTCCTATACCAGCTAACTCTGTGACGGGCTTGTCGCCCATTGGTTCTGCTACAAACAAGGTGTGCTTCTGTGATGTTGTTGTCATTATGGTGATTGTAGACTTATACCAACAGCAATCACTCAATGGGTACTAAACTAACCTCATTCTTTAAAACAAAAAAAAAAGACAAGTGAACTTGCTGATTATGTCCCATGTGTATTACACTGCTGTCCTGCAACACTAAATATCAAAACCCATCTCCTTCATGCACTTCTTGTGGTCCTCAATCTCCTTCTGGCAATTCTCGGCACCATTTTCCACAATGCAAGCATCCCGCACACGTTTGGTCTCTGGACAGGCACAGCATGCCTTGCATTTTGGCTTCTTTTCTCCTCCTTGGGTACTGTCCTTAGCGGAGGTTTCTCCAGGCATGATGTTATGAAGTGGGGAGAAAAGTATGGAAGCTGAAGCTGAGGATCTACAAGAATTCACTCAAACCAACAGGCTTACTTTTGTTGCTTCTGCTGATCCTGAATCTTCCTGAATCCTTCCTTGAGCTCCTGAGTGAAGGTTTGGCTAAACTGGTCCACCTTCTTCCTGGCCTCAGACTCTACTGCTTCCTTGATGGACTCTTTACCCTGCTGTAGAACGTATGCAGTAAGTTGTGCAGCCCGGCGAATGGGATAAGACTCGGACAGCTTTTCTATCAGTTGTGGGTTATTGATGAGTCGGTGCAGCAAGTAACGCAGCACCATTGCCAAATAGCACGTGCCTGAAAGCAGTAATTTATTACTGCTATAATCAGCACAACAAATCAAAGTGAAAAAAATAAAAGAAAATATTGATGCTTATGCTATGTTATGACCAAGATAATAAATGATTATAAACTGCACTTTGTGACAGTGAAAGTGGCATTTGCCTTTTAGTTTCCTAGAGATCAGCTTGTGCTGCACAACAGATTAGATTCACCTGAGCCTAGTGCAGTTATTAGCTACTGCTTTTGTCTTATTGTTTTTGTGCCTTACATATTCATAACATAATCATGGAGAGAGAGAGAGAGAGAGAGAGAGAGAGAGAGAGAGAGAGAGAGAGAGAGAGAGAGAGAGAGAGAGAGAGAGAGAGAGAGAGAGAGAGAGAGAGAGAGAGAGAGAGAGAGAGAGAGAGAGAGAGAGAGAGAGAGAGAGAGAGAGAGAGAGAGAGAGAGAGAGAGAGAGAGAGAGAGAGAGAGAGAGCAGCAAATTCTAAATACTAAGCAGCAAGAAAATTCAAGTAGTTGCACCATGTCAATTCCTCTAAAGTGGCACCTAGCTGGGATGCAACCAAGTAACAGCAAAATGAAAGTTGAGATGGGACACAAGGCTTCTTGTGTTGTATGACAAACATGTTTCACATTATTTCACCATTAAATCAATGTCATTCTAAGGTTCAGTTAAAAATTTAAAATCAGGTCCTTGTAATAAGAGAGAGAGAGAGAGAGAGAGAGAGAGAGAGAGAGAGAGAGAGAGAGAGAGAGAGAGAGAGAGAGAGAGAGAGAGAGAGAGAGAGAGAGAGAGAGAGAGAGAGAGAGAGAGAGAGAGAGAGAGAGAGAGAGAGAGAGAGAGAGAGAGAGAGAGAGAGAGAGAGAGCTACTGATGTTGACTACATAGAACAAAGATCCTTTCCCTCCAACTCATGCTCTTTTCAACATACCTATAAAAAACACCTGTGCATACAAAAGGTATAGTGCCTTTTAATGAAGCACAGCTAAAGATATAAGATCGGGTATCACTTTCAGTGGTTCCTTATTGACAGCATTCAAATGCATGAAATAACATAGCCGAGCCAGATGAGCACTGAAATACAGGAATGATGGATGGTGGAGTACACAAAAACTATGTTAATACAGGATAATGGAGACCATATAAAAGAAAGACTATAGGGTAAAGTAATCTTAATGGTCTGCTAAGACCTAAAGAAAATAGTCTAATGGAGTAAAATAATGAGGGAGTAAACGAGTTTCAAGAGAGATTGGAAATTAAAATTAGTGGTAGTGTTGTGCGATGGTGGTGAAATTTTAGTTAAGTATCATTTCAGTTTTTAATAATGTCAAAACTTTTTTCATTGCACATTGTCTGTGCTTCAAGTTTGATAAGCTGATACCACATGCCCTTCCTCCATGTGAAATAAAGAACAGCACAGCAGGCTTAACAGTATGAAAAAATAATGAAGTATGCAGTAACATCTGTAGCATTACTGCCTCTGTGTATGAGACAGCCATATTAGACTTCAGCTCCAGATTCACTTGCCTCTCACTCCCACCACATACATTTACACAACAGAAGGGTCTAAGATAAGCAAAGATGGGTGGCAATGCTAATAAAGAGCATGAGACACTTGAGTGTACTTTAAAACATGATGTAGTCTCAAGCTGTAGAGCAATGGTTCTTAACCTTTTTCAGTGCCTGTATCTCTTGATATCTCAGAAAATTTTCTCGTACCCTCCACCCAATATAAATACAACACAAACACATGAAAAGGATTAGTGATACAAACCTTGCTGAAAAATTATTAGATTTTTCAATTACTGAACAAAGGTACTTTTTTTTTTAATTTCAAATGAAGTGTCCAATTAGTTTTGCTTTCTCATGATAAATATACAGTACCATTGCACTAGCTATCATGTCTCGTACCCCCAGGTTTATGGTTTTGTACCCCTTGGGGTAAAGGTACCACAGGTTAGGAACCATTGCTTGTAGAGGCTTGCAGAGTTCTCTTTTTTGGATGGGGATAATGCTTTCCTCACTGACTGGCTGTGTTTATCATGGAGATAAGGCACAACTATACAATGACTGCTAACAAACTTAACTACAAACACAAGTACCATTAACATTGCGAGAATATTTTGTTGTGTATTTACCTAGTTGTGCTTTATGGGAAAAGAGCTATGCTCGTGCTGTCCCATCTCCATATCTTTTAATATCCAACTTAGTCTTGAATCCATGTATACTTTCTGCATTTACTATCTCCTCATCCAGACTGTTCCATACATCAATACTTCTATATGGGAAACTATACTTTTTGACGTCTCTTCTACAAGCACTCCTCTTCAGCCTCTTCCCATATTCTCTAGTGTCCTGTGTATCCTAAACCATTAAGTTGCTCCAGTCCACCTCCTCTACTCCCTCATATGCTTTATATATCGCAATCAAGTCTCCACTCTCTCCTCTTTTCCAACGTTGTGTGTGTGTGTTAGAGAGAGAGAGAGAGAGAGAGAGAGAGAGAGAGAGAGAGAGAGAGAGAGAGAGAGAGAGAGAGAGAGAGAGAGAGAGAGAGAGAGAGAGAGAGAGAGAGAGAGAGAGAGAGAGAGAGAGAGAGAGAGAGAGAGAGAGAGAGAGAGAGAGAGAGAGAGAGAGAGAGAGAGAGAGAGAGAGAGAGAGAGAGAGAGAGAGAATGTAGGAAATGTTGGGGTTTATTTTCTTTCTTCACGTGAATATCATGCTTTTTCCACACACATA
>NC_087152.1:29761816-29811816 GCF_035594125.1 Scylla paramamosain | reverse complement strand
GATCTTGTTTTTTAAATACCTAAAAAAGTTACAATGGGGAAGGGGCATTCCTTGAATGAGGCAAATACACTCCTAACCTTCATGTAACAAGCTCCTAAATACCACATTACAATTTCCTAAGAACAAGGACTTGGAGGCATTTCCAATTTGAACCCAATAACACAAAACCTTTCTTAATGTGTGTCTCATGTTTAACACCAAACTGATAGTGATGCAGTTTAACAAAACACCAAAGTGGTGCCTTCTAATATATGCCAAGGTGGTGTTACCACTACTAGTTCACCACTCTTCTTATACTGGTGATGGTTATTTAGATTTAAGGATTGATGGTAAATTAAGGAGGGTTCTCCTTATCATTTGAGATGGTACTATAAGGTGATTTAAGTGTCTGAAATTAAAATTGTAATGGGCTATTTGGTGTTGTTTTTGAAATTAAAATTGTAATGGGCTATTTGGTGTTGTATTTTGTTATGTTCTTTTACCTATGCTTCTGAGTACACATTTTTGTCTATTCAATATGTTCACTGTAGTGTATTTACTTTCTTCTGTGTCATTTGATAAAGGATTTTGTGGATGATTATTTAAACTACTCTTGTAATGACTGAGGAGGGGTGGGTTAGGAGAGACTCTGCCCACGTCAGTTAATGTGGAAAGGGATCAGGTGCTGGGAATTCATTCCCCTGTCCGAGGGTGAAGCGGACAGACAACGACGGGTGGAGAGCTGAGGGATGAAGCGGTGGTTGTGCCAACCGATACCTGGTGTGGGATAGCCGTGGCTGTCCCTATGTTTACGTGGACTGGCAGAGCAGTGGTGTCACGGGTCATGTGTGGCGGTACTGACTGCTGGAGTAGTGGCAGTGTTTGCTGCAAGTGTGTTGGTGGTGGTGTTAAATGTGGGAGGGCAGACATTGAGGAAGTTTGGAGGTGACAGAATTGGGGGCCTGTCTGGCAGTGGATCCTGTGAAAGTATTTACTGATCATAACCCTTTAGTCTTAAATAGGATGAGAAACTCCAACCAGACTCATGAGATGGTGAGCACTGACTGCTCTTTTTATTTTTGTGGCTCACTGGTGTATAATGGGCTCCAAACTAAAGCTACTGAGGAATAATGAAATATTCATTCTTGAGGATGCCAAAAATTATTCCATCATGAAACATTAAACTGAAAGAATTTTGGCCTAGAGAATCCCTGCACATAGCACAGCAGTGCCTCAAAGTACTTCCTTGTGTGGCACCACAGCAGCCAAGACCAACATCAGATCTAAACATTGGTAACCTACATAGTATCTTTTATCAGAAATGTATAAATGGTGACTTGCCTGTGGCTCCATAACCCAAAAATTAACTCAGAGCGAGAAGCTGGAGACAGAACAAGTCGTGTCCAGCTTTAAAAGCTCGATATTATATGAAATGGTTTAGCCAGTTTTGGGAGCAGCCTTAACTTGTTTATATAAATGTGGGCCGGTATTTCATCTGTAATATAATCATGACATTCAAAATTACCGAAACAAGTTACTCCGGCCCCTAGTTCTTCCGGCCCAGGTCACTCCGGCCCCTAGTTCTTCTGGCCCTGGTCACTCCGGCCTCCCTTACCTTTGACCAAACAAATCATACTGGCCTCCCCTATGTGTGCGTGACTCGTCGCCTTGTTTACAATCCATGATTCCACGACATTTGATGGAACCGAAATACCAAATTTGTGTATTTTATGCGTATAGGATATAAATAAAACATTAATACAAATGTAAACAAATATCAAAAGGTAGGAGAAATAACCATGCCCGAGGATATGTTCTGAGTATCGTTTGCCCGATCACTTCGATCTGATGAACGATGAATCCAGTCCCAGTGTGGACCACAGTCAGTTTGGCAGAGCGCAACTCAGGTGTTCCGATAGTCCTAAGTTTAATATATATCACGTATGGCTTAATTGTTTCGAAGCTATTAGGTTAAATACTCACTCATCACAGCTCGATACATGAAATGTTTCTGATGAAGATATATGAACCTGTCGTGAATCTCTTACATTAACTAATGGGTCTCGATATGCAAAATTACTGGGCTGGAATTAATATGAAGCAAAGTTACTTCGGAACAAGACCCTGCATAGGACCACATTCTGACCATGGCTTCCTTTCCATGCATTTACTGTTCTACTGAAGTCCGTCCACGCCAGCAAGCGCTGCAGTGCGATGGGTGTGACCAGTGGCAGCACCAAACGTGTGACACTGGTATAACTCAGGAGGATTACCGCCGCATGGTGCGAGGAGAAATTGGTGACCAACAGTGGTATTGTGTACAGTGCTTGCCGCCAGAAATCACAGGTACAACACGAAGTACTAGTCCACTGTTACAAAATTTTTATTATAGCTTATCAACTTTGTAAGCAAGCGTAATAATTTACTTAAATTGTTGGTGTTCTGAATTATCGATTGAAAATAACAGCTAGGGTGTATTCTTCCTTAGTACATACAGATCTGTAAATGGTACTAAATCATCATTTGATAATCATAGTGATAACATTACAAATTATACTTCTGCAGATTCTCTGCTTGATGTCCCTGTCGCCGAGAGCACAGTGCTTGAAACTGATAGCATGGAGGTTACGCCTATCCCTGATATCAGCACCCGACCAGCAATTCCAAATCAGTGTGAAGAAGACGTACTAGCTGACGAGATAATTGAGTATGTTCCTGGTGTAGGTGAAGCCCTTGTGATATCCTATAAACTCATTGAGGGTGCAACGAGAGGAGGAAAAACACTCCTGGCTGATTCCTTAGGCTACACATATACTGAAAAGTCACTAGGAAAAAAGAAAATACAACGTGAAGGCAAGAAGACATGGCGATGCAGCGTTAGGAGCAAGTCTCTAACTTGCCCAGCTACTGTCTCACAGGATGGTGATGTTTTTACTCGTGGATCTCGTCACCATGTTCACGAAGCCCAGCCTAATGCTGGTATCACAGCTGAAGTCATTGCCACTGCAAAAAAGCTAGCTAGAGAGCAGGAAAACATGTTTAAATCTGCTGCGACACTAGTTGACCGTGCCATAATGCAGATAGAAGGTAGTGATAATGCTACTGTAAATGCAGTTTATATAGGCCGCAATGTGAACCATCTGCGCCAGAAAGACAGACCCAGTGAACCAAAAACTTTAGATTTTGAACTGGTGGAGGATTACATCCCTAAGGAGTTCCTCCAGAAGGATATTATATTGCATAATGCACGACACTTGGTATTTGCCACAACAAATCAACTGTCCTTGTTGAAAAATGCTAAAACTTGGTATATGGATGCAACCTATCGTGTAGTAAGGAAACCATTTTTACAGCTGTTCGGAATACATGCTTTTGTTAAGGGAACCGATGGAAATATTAAACAAGTGCCATTAGTATTTACAGTTATGTCAGGGAAAAGAAAAAAAGATTACCGAAAGGTATTAAAAGCAATCTTAGAAGTAACTGGGGAGTGTAACGTGGAGAAGCTTGTAATGGATTTCGAAATGGCGTTATGGTCGGCTGTCAGAACCCTATTACCAATGGCAAAATTACAAGGGTGTGCATTTCACTGGAACCAAGCCATCTGGAGGAAGGTTCAGTCATTAGGACTAGCAGTTCCCTATATAAATCATCGTCCCACACAGGATTTTATAAGACAAATCATGGCCCTTCCTTTCCTCCCAGGAGAACATATTGAACCAACATTCAATCACCTACAATCACGTGCACCTGCAGGACCAATTCTAGAATTAATGTCCTATCTTAAAGAAACATGGATCACTGGACTGTGGTCACCAAATGAGTGGACAGTGTTTGGGCAGAGTATTAGAACAAACAATGACTTGGAGGGTTATCACAGAAGACTAAATGGCAGTGCAGGTAATTCACACATTCCTTTTTATGTGTTGGTTCCCCTTTTGTACAAGGAATCAAGTTATGTAGACGTTCAAGTGCACCTGGTCAGGGATGGCAAACTTGCTCGTTACCAGAGAAAAAGATATAAATCCCTACAAGGCCGAATTTTTACATTGTGGAACAAGTATGAGAGCCATGAAATAACGACAGACCACTTACTAAAAGCATGTTCTAGGCTAAGTGGACCAATGACATAACTGTACTTAATTGGACGTGTCTTTGCACAGATGTATGCACTACGTAGCGGTATGACTTAATTTTATATAGTGTCAATGTTTTACACATACTTTTAACATATTTTGTGCAATGTTATCTTTAATACACTGAATAAATTGAATAATAGATTTTTAACTGAATAGTATTTTTTTTTAATTCCCACACGTAGGTGTCTTGTGAGCAACCAAAAATCAATGCTAGTCAATGAATTTGGCGGGAAAATGTTGACGTTTTCTGCTAACGTAAACATATATGGCTATATGATGTTGAAACGTTATTTGTAAACCCCACCAAGGCCGGGGCTCATTCAGTCCACGCCAATAATGGGTTTAAGGTAGGCCTATTCATAATTGATTTTGTATTGCTACTGAAAATATGTTCACGTGTGGAATTAAACATAAAGATATATTAGTAGTAATCATATGAGCGGCCGGAGTGACCAGGGTGGTAGGCCGGAGTGACTAGGGTTGAGGGCCGGAATTACGGAGGGCCGGAGTAACTACTGGCCGGAGTGACTGGAAATCCAGAATTACCACCATCTGCTTTGGAATATAATCTAACTAGTGTTTCGTTTGATACCATAAAGTCGCCACGTAGAGATTGAGTAACGAGATCCGGGTTATTGAAAGATGCATGAAATGATTGATGTCTGGATCCCATCTTGTCACCAGCAACAATAGGCAGCAACACAACAGTCCCCCGAGGCCATGAAAGCAACACGAGAGGAGCACGATGCCACTCGGAGTTAAATAACCACGGAAAAATCCTCCATCTTTCTGGAAGGTCAGCGAACACGTTATACAACCACAAGACACACGTACAGTACACACCCTATAAGTCTCTACACAAAGTAACATTGAAGAGGATGTGATGATGTAACCACGCTGCGCCTCCCTTGCCACCAACAGACTAAAATAACCGAAAACACACCATTCACCGCTGCTCGCATCCCAACCCTATATCTACGCCTCAAATAACGCTTCCTGCTATCCACTGGTCTCCCCAGTGATCGGGGCTCACTCTGGGGATATTATTATTTTGCCAGACAGTGCAAAATGAGCCTTACCACCGGAGATACTGGTAAATGATGGGAAGGAAGTCGACGTCTATATCCCCCGCCGCCACCACCTGGCCGGCCATACTGCACTACCGCCTCGCCCCGCGCCCGGCCTCGGTCACAAGCATTACCATCTCGGCTCTCCTTTACATAACTTCATATACCCCAATAGTTTTTTGGTGGATTATTTCCTTAAACAAACGTTTCCATCATCTATGTTTCTTTTTTTTTTCCTTTTCTCGATTTCTTTCTATCGTGTTTATCTTGTATTTCCTCTCTTATTTTCATTTTTGTAATTCCGTATTTGTGTCTTTTCTGTCTTACTTATGAAATAAAATATATCCAAATTTCCTATATGAGAAAGTAAGTAACTAAATTGTATTGTAAGTACACTCATGTAAGTGTATCATCATTATTCACATAAAACATTTACACTTATGTAATGTTAAAGGCCATTCTCTTTAAAACAGTATCATGTGGCGAACTTTACATAAAGCACACACACACACACACACACACACACACACAGAGAGAGAGAGAGAGAGAGAGAGAGAGAGAGAGAGAGAGAGAGAGAGAGAGAGAGAGAGAGAGAGAGAGAGAGAGAGTTTTCTCTCTCTCTCTCTCTCTCTGTAATTTCTTTTTCGATATACCTAACTATTTTATTATATTTAAATAGCTATCTTTCTCGTTACTGGTATTAGTAACACAGAAAGAGAGAGAGAGAGAGAGAGAGAGAGAGAGAGAGAGAGAGAGAGAGAGAGAGAGAGAGAGAGAGAGAGAATTCTCTCTCTCTCTCTCTCTCTCTCTCTCTCTCTCTCTCTCTCTCTCTCTCTCTCTCTCTCTCTCTCTCTCTCTCTCTCTCTCTGTAATTTCTTTTTCGATATACCTAACTATTTTATTATATTTAAATAGCTGTCTTTCTCGTTACTGGTATTAGTAACTATTCGAATTATCCAAGCTCTAAATTTAGATATTAAAATTATCTAACGCAATCTTTCTATACATACGTATAATATATTCTAGGTAGCATTTCTATCACAGCTAAGATACACAAAACATACGTATGTACACTGATACATGCATCTAATGAAAGGTATAATGATCCAATAACCTTGTATTTCATAAGATCAAAGATTAGTCACAAATCCCAAAATATGATCTATATTCCTACATGTGAGCTATCCCTCCATTTTTTTTTTCAAAGATCATACCTCTGTTTTCACTTCCACACACCATTCGAAGAACTATTCTCCACGGCCTTGTAGTCTTCCGCTGCAAGCATGCAATCAGTCAACTGCTAAATTGTGATGTTGGAGCTCCGAGATCTCAATACAAGAGCCACTGCTATATCTCTCCGGAATTCGTTTTCTCTTCAATGTTGTGTGCTCATAGAACACTAAAATTGGAAGGAGTATCTAAACTAAACAATATTTGCAGTGTAATTCTCCTTTAAATCTGCTCTACCGCACTTATCTTAAAACTATACCAAAAGCATTTTGTTTTAAATGTGAGTCCCTTTGAATTACATGAAAAGCATAATAAGTAATATGGACTGCCAGGTATTGCACTGCGTTAGTGGCTGTATTCGTATAGTGAATATATTATATATATATATATATATATATATATATATATATATATATATATATATATATATATATATATATATATATATATATATATATATATATATATATATATATATATATATATATATATATATATATATATATATATATATATATATATATATATATATCAGAGACTAAACATTGCATATTTTTACAACGTAAGACTGATTTTGTTAAGCAGATTGATTCTATGTTCTAATGATGTACTGAATACTGAATTTTAGGACTCCTCGAATGCAGAGGTGGAGCCGGATATACATTTATCATAAAATGCGGTTGCGGATAAGACTGCAGATATTAAAATATCAATATGCGCGGATGATGATGCGGCTGCAGATTTCTTTTACATTCATATCCACGGTTGCGGTTGCGGATGCTGATAATTTTTACACATATCACAGTAATACAAGGTTTGTCATATCTGGAACAAAAAGCTCCAGAGAGGAGAAAATAGAAATGAGGAGAAAAAGACGAAAAGTAAATAAAAAGGTATAATAAAATAAGTGAAAAATGTATAACATATATCAAGAATGTAGATGATGTAACTGAGTAAGAGGTGTACAGGCGGCAAGAAGATGGAGGGAGTAGAAGTGAGAATGGGGTGGATATGGGAAGGGCAAAAAGGAATAGAGGACAGGGAAAAGAGATTACTTATTCCCCACTACTTTCTCTCTCCCTGTAATTCTTCACTCACTCCTTGCTCATTCTCTCTACTTTCTCCCCGTACTCCCATCCTCCTCCTCCACCCTTCCTTCACTTCCTTGCCCCAAGTACTCTCCTTCCTCCGTTACGAACTTGTAATGACTGGCCAGCCGGCTAGCCACTCCACGCTAATCCTCATGGATTTCCAACATGCTAAGCTTCCCAGGTGTGGAACCGGCCAGACTCAAAGTCAGGTTAGGTCAAGCACCTGGGAGCTGGGGGAACCCACGAGGCACCAGTAAGTCTCGCCTCGACTCTCGGCTCGTACACCCGTGGCCGCTCGCCCGGCTATTGCTGCACAACCAACAATAAACCCAAGACTGTGGTCTATGTTTGCCTCCGTGTCCTTGGTGCGGAGAACATTACAAACTCCCTTCCTCCCTCTACTTCACAATGCTTCCCTTAATTCCTCCCGCTGTTCCTTTCCTCTCCCATCCTCTTTCGTCTTGTCTCAAACCTCCCTCCGTGTCACCTGCCTTCCCCAAGGTAAAGGCCCTGTCCAAGGTAAAGGCCAAAGAAGTAATACCTCGTTCTCTCTCCTCATCACGCGTACAATAGCATTCGCTCTCCATCCTTCCTCACTTTTTCTCCTCCTCTCGAGTAATTTCGTTTTCATTCTCAGTTTTATTTTATTTATCAGTCCTCAGGATTGCTCTTACACACTCTTCCACTTTATCTTTTGCTAACTTTCACATTTATTCAAGCTTGCATTCTCTCACTCTCTCCCATTCCCACTCTCAATCTCATTCACATTCATACTTAATCTTTGTCTTATTTTCATAATCTAACTTCACACTGACTCTCACTCACGCTAATTCTTATTTATTCCTTCATATCTACATCCATTCTCACTTCATTAATCTCTCAATTCACCCTTACTTCCCATTCAACTCATTCACACTTACCCTTACTCTCACTCACTCAAACTTGGCCTGCTTCAGTTCACACACACACACACACACTCTCTCTCTCTCTCTTTCAGTATTCTTCACACTTTCAGTCTTCCTCGTTTGTCCTTACACACACACACACACACACACAAACACGCAGATCGGCAACTTCCACGTTCCTTTGACGCGGAGGCGGAGCTTTTGTTACTTGAAAATCCTGTTGTATATGTTTTATTGTTTTAAAACGTGGATGCGGATAGTATTTTCACTGCGGATGCTCAGCGAATATGGATGCAGAGGTGGATATGCGATACATCATTACTATGTTCCATCGGTCTCATGTGAATGTGTCTAGCAGTGGCCACCTCTATCAATTCCTGCAGGTAGTGCTATTTCTAGATGTAATTTTAATATCACTGGATATAACCTTATTCTTCAGGAGAAAATTATTTCACATATGTAATACAGAGTACACAATTCTTTACGTCACGTGTTGCGCTTCACGCTTGTGTCGCGTGCTGAGTGGTCGAGGATTAGTGGCGGGTCAGACACCTTGGCTCTATCAATATGTACTTCTCACACTCATAACGTGGAGTACGGGTGGATTTCAGAGTAAGGACACTAATACATCATTGTCACTGCTAATTACTTTGAACTTCCAACGTTTATTATTTACGGTGTGAAGTCTGGGTGTATGTAGGAGCCCAATCTCTACTGCTAACAAGCTGGGGTTTTCAAGTGTGTTCTCATGACTAGTGATAATATAACAAGGATTCTGCACCGTCAAAAAAGAAAAGAAAGTAATGAGGAACCGGCTAATTATGTTTTTTTTTTTTTTTTATAATGGTCAGTATAAGAGAGGGGGGGGGGGGGGAAGTTTGCAAATACGAATCAAAGTGTACTGACACCTGACTCGCGTGGTAGCTCATTAATTTGATTGTCCAGTCTTATATGGCCCGTATTCTTCATAGTTGTTTCAACAGTTGTTCACCACAGCAGCAGTGAGGCGTTGTCAGCACACGGTGAATGTGTCGGCATCGAAATGTGCCTCAAGTCAGGATGTGAGAAAATGGAGAAGAGACGACATCAGTAAAATGGTATTTGCTAAACTTTAACTATTATGTAACACGTTGTGTCTTGGATTGCCAGGTTTTAGTGGGCAGTTAGGTAGTACTACATGTCATTACACCATTTAATTCAAAATTGTGTTGTACTTGAAATCGTGACACAGGGACGGTATTGTAAAACATTTCGGAGCCATATCTAGACTGACTTAAACATATTTCAGCGGAGCTTATCAAGGTTTTTCAAGTACATTTTCACGTTTGTAATGTTGGTTTAATAAGGAGTCAGCATAGTCAGTGGAAAAAAAAAAGAAACTGAAAACTCTACTAATTATCTCTGTAACTTTTGAAAACTAAGAGCTCACTGTGTTTCAGAAATTCGACACGGGAATTGATATGTTGAACAATGAACTAACAATCTGTACGAACATAGTTATCTAAAGATAATACGCTATACCTACTGAATGACAATGTTTGGAGATGAATTAATTGATATTTTTGTGCGAATAAATTTAAATATGCCTCAACGGTGGAGTCATATGGCGCTGTGTTGAGGGTGAGGGGTTCGTGAGGCGACGTACCAAGTTTATCTCTGTGTGGCATCTGTAGCTCGCCTGGGGAGTTCGCCCGCTTCATTAGGCAAACGTCAATGCTGCGTCAAAAATGTTATTCAGGGTCCAATATTACGAGGGTAGAGACAGATTATTTGTAAGTGATGAACTACTGCAGATTCGTGGAGTTAGTCGTATTATGACGTCAACTTGAGAATGATACAATTTTTGCTTCCCGATGCATCTGTCCACTTGTTTTTTTTTTTTTTGTTTTTTTTTATGAAGTGATAAACAAAATTACGGTTGTCACCTCGCTCTACATATAATAAGAATGTTAGACGCCGTTTTCTTGTTCTTTCTTTCTTTATTATTATTATTATTATTATTATTATTATTATTATTATTATTATTATTACTTCATCACATGTTAATGTTAAGTTTATTTACTATAACGACAAACCGCGATTCCGTTTTATCATTCTGATGATGGATTAATTAGCTAGTCCATCTTGTGTACCTATTACTGAACTGTTGCACATACTTCAAATTTACATTCTACGGCACTACTAATAGTCCAATTTAATGATAACTGAGCAGCATCATATAACTGATGGTGATGCTTTGGCTATGTGATGAGGAAATAGTTTTGTCATATCTGTACAGCGGCGTTGGTCAGTATCTCTGAATGGTGATGCAATACGTCTCATCCAAAATGCAGCCAACATTGAATCTTATCATCAAAAGCTGTGGCGGATGTAGTGTTGAGGGAAGACATCTGAGCACAAACATCCTTACAAAAAAAAATAAATAAATAAATAAAAATAAATAAATAAAAATAAATAAATAAATAAATAAATGAAATAAAAGATTAACCACAATCAAATGAATGAGCGCTTGAAATACTGGAAAACTGAGAAAACAACACGTACATACATGACATAATTGGAATCTAACATACCTCTGCCAAGTACTCGCATCTCCCCGGCATACATGCATACCAACTCACTATTGAAATTATAGGGGACGTGGCCGTAAAAACTCCCTCCACCAAGACGTTATGTAATATTACCGCGGTGACGAGCCCGAGAGAGCGCCTGTTTGTGTAGCACGAGAAAACAACAACGCTCAGGGCACTGCATGCGGTCGTGCTGAGACCCAACGGGCTTACGATACACGCTCAGCTTCCTTGCTTCTTGTTCATTAATAGCTTCCCTCATGGCGCTCAAGTAAAAGTAAGTCAAGCACGAGGGGAGCAGAAGCAGACGATGCTGTGCTGTATGGGTGTGCTGTAGGGCCACTCCACCTGCCTGCCTCCTTGCCTTCCTCCTGCCCTCCTGCCTTCCTCCCTTTAATGATTCATGTTGCCTTGTGCATTCACCTATACTCTGTTTCTCCAGGATAGAGGTAGATCAGGAGCACAATATTCCTTCAGTTACAGATGCACTACTAAATAATTGTGTTTATAAGTGCGGGAAGATCAAATCGACTTTAGAGAGGGACTATTTTTCTCCATCTCTCGTGTCGGACTTCATCTCACATCACACCACTGTAACTTGACTGATTGATTGGCGGATTAGAAAAAAAAAGTCTTGATTTGTTGTTGCTGTTGTTGTTGTTGTTGTTGTTGTTGTTGTTCTCTCTCTCTCTCTCTCTCTCTCTCTCTCTCTCTCTCTCTCTCTCTCTCTCTCTCTCTCTCTCTCTCTCTCTCTCTCTCTCTCTCTCTCTCTCTCTCTCTCTCTCTCTCTCTCTCTCTCTCTCTCTCTCTCTCTCTCTCTCTGGTAGCATTGGGAAAAGTCATGCCATATATAAGCAGGAATACTTGCAGTCATATCACGATCCCATATACATACAGGAACATATATTGGGACACCTGTTAAAATGTAAAGAAAAAGATACATTGTGAGAGGAGGGGAAAGAAATCACATGTTAAAGGCCAGAGTCATGCATCACTGACCTACATTAATCTGAGAGCTGACATTCAAAAATGTTTTACACAACCGGAAGTTAAATAAAATCCCGGTAGCTTCATTTAATCCACTTCTACTCTTTCTTTCTTTTTCGCATATTTCTATTATATATTTACGTTTACCTATTACAATTTCTATAAAAGTTTGGATAAAGGTTACCTGAGAGTAAGAATGAAAACTATCGCCTCTCCTTTTTTTTTTAATTCTGCTATTACTTTATTTATTTATTTTTACAGAAGAGTCGTTAAGGAAGGTAATGCATTCACCAGAGTTTAAACGACACATTAAGTAAATATAAATCCCTTGCTCCTGTAGCGCTGTTTATTGGTGACTTCCCTGTTTTCCTACATATTGTAGAACACCAACTGATTGAATGATTAGAATTCACCACATCATCGCGGTCATCTGGCGCCATGACAATAGGTTAAAAAACAAACAAAATCGTGGCACAGTACATAGAGTAATAATAACACAATTCAACTCGGTGAACATTTATACGGGACGTCTTAATAATCTGCTTTTTGTATTCCTATTTTTGTTTGTACATTTCAATTTTCGATATGTGTTGCAGCCTTCAGTATGTTTATACACCGGAAATACCCGAGGGGAGGGTGAGGCGAGGTACGGTCGGTTACGAGTATACTCCGGGACTCTGGGACACTGTCTTGAAGAGCTTTACTACTGCTAACGTTATAATTGCTAACGCTGCTAGTTGTATTGCTGCTACAACAACAACAACAATAACAACAAAAACAACAACAACAACAACAACAACAACAACAACAACTACTACTACTACTACTACTACTACTACTACTACTACTACTACTACTACTACTACTACTACTACTACTACTACTACTACTACTACTACTACTACTACTTTTCTCTCGTCTCTGTTGTGTGGGTCCGTCCCTGCCCACAGGCCACACAGATTTGCATCAGCATCTCTGCAGTACTGTGTGAGAGCAAGAGCAAGAGACACCCGATTCTCAAGACTAAAAAAAAAAAAAAAAAAAAAAATATATACATAAGAACATAAGAGAAGCGCGTGGCAGTCATTTTATTACAAAACATACACTATTCATGAGTTGACCTAATCTCTCTTTAAAGTTCCCTATTGACTCGGCACTGACACACCTGATTAATAGGTTTATTACATACATCAACCAGTTTATTTGTGAACCAGTTTCTTCCCATTTACTTAAAAAAAATCAAACTACATCAAGGATGAGCCCTTTTCATATGGCTATCCCTAAAGACACTATACGATTCTCGTACGCTGGAAAAGATTTAGCTTGGGTATTTTCTTTCTTGGTTGTTAGTTTCTGTAGCCCCTTATTTTATTTTCCTTGAAAGTCTGGTGGAGGCTGGTCAAGGAATGAAGGAAACGATCTCGAAAACGAAAAAAAGAAGAAGAAAAAAAAGAGGTTCTCATGGTGTTGGCCACTTCCGTTCCTAAGGTGTCGCAATACTCCTCTTTTGAAATAATGTTTTTGTGTCCAGCCTCACTAGCACAGAGTAGCATTGGTTTGGAACTATCTCCATGTTTTAAGACTAATATTTTCCTCTCATTACTATGTTTGAATACAGAAAATGACGTATAAAACCTATTAGAACCTCTTCCAAATCCCAAGCAATGACTTCATACCGTCCCTCTCCGTATATCAAACCTGTCTCCATATTTTAAGACAAGTATTTTTTTTTCTCTCTCGTTACCATGTTAAATATCAATACAGAACTTAGTACATAAGAAAAAAAAAAAAAAGACACTTAGAACCTTTTTCAAATCCTACAAATTGACTTCATACCCTCTGTTATCCGTACGTCAAATATTCTGAAACACATCTGCGCCGTACCTCCGCTATACATTCAAAAGGCTCCGGTTGAAGTTACACGGGTTTTTAAAGTATTTTTAAGATCCTCTAGTGACAGATTAACGAGATTTCTACATTACTGACTGGAGAAACATTCTTGAGAATTCCGCTAATCATCTCCGTGGCCTTTGAAAACTGTCGTGGTGAGAGAGCAAAGCGTATCAGAAAACGAGCCAAACCTATGCCTGGTGAGTGTCGCTGGCTCGCCTGTCTCACCTCACGCCACCAGTCAATACTCAAGTCAGGCCGTTTGTTCCTACCTGGGGGAATATCACCATAACCAGCGGTATTGGGTGTTTGCCGGGGGAACAAGCCTATCAGAGACGGCCCGAGGGAGGACGGTTCGCAGCTGCACTTCAAAGCCGCCCCACTAATGGACGAGAACGGCAGAATAAGAGCCAAGATGTGTTTTAAATTGCCAGCTTTATTGGCTCACCGCTGCGTCAGCCACCAAGCGCTACACACTTTTGTATTCCGCGGTATAGTGCTCCCTCCCCGCCCTCCCAACCCTCCTCCCGGTCCTTCAATAACCCCTCCCCACCCGCTCCCTGCCCCTCTCAGCGTTTTGCATGTTGGGAGCTTTGAACTGGGGGTGGTGGAGGGAAGAAGGAAGGGAAGGAGGAGAAGGAGGGCCAGCAGGAGGAGATGCGTGGAAAGAAGGTTAATGTGAGGTGGTTCAGTGAGGTAAGAAGAAATTTGCTCTTGATTAATGAGGATGTAACAAGAAAGAGGAAAAGAAGAGCTGTAAAGAAAACTGTTTTTATTTTTCCTTAAGATTCAAAGTAAAATTAGAAATATGTACAAATAGTAATGATGAAAAATATAATTATGAGGCACAGTAAGGAAAATCGGTAAATATTAAGAAGAGGCACGCGCTCTATTTCCTATTTTTTTTCGGCTCCTACCCCTTACAAACCCCTTACAATGTTGGGAATCTGGTGGGAAAGCCGGGTTTTCGGGTGAGAAAGCTAAAACAGAGCTAAATACCGCCTCTTACCAACAAAAATAAATAGGAAGCTGCCTACTACTGTTGCGACTCTATTTTATATTTACCAGCTTAGTTGGGTTACGTTTAGTTAGGTTGGCTTTAGTTAGGTTTAGTTAGATTAAGATGCTAACAGCAAGAACAAGATCAAGAACATTGCGGGTATCACAATAACAAGAACAACAACAGTAGTAGGCAGCTTACTATATATTTTTTGGAGGTAAGAGGCGAAATTTGGCTCTATTTTAGCTTTGATCACCCGAGAACTCCGCTTTCCCACCAGGTCCCCAACATTGTAAGGGGCAGGAGCCGAAAAAAAAAAAAAAAGGAAATAGGGCCGCGTGCCCTTTCTTAATATATACCGGAAAATCTAATTTGCTTATCTTCACAATTTGAAAATTAAATTGGAAAAGCGTAAAAAATGATAATGATGAAAACTGAATTATATGAAAATCATAGATAATGAGTGGCTGCTGAAAGCACGTGAAAACAATAATAATGAGAGCATGATTATAGAAGAAGATGATGAAGAAGAAAAAGAAAAAGAAGAAGAAGAAGAGGAAGAAGAAGAAAAGAAAAAGAAAAGTGATAAGGCGTGATTGCTGGAAGTGAAGCAAAAACTACTTTTCTTGGTGTTTGTCAATAAGGAAGTATCAGCTGTTTGCAGGCGTCATTACTTGCATTTCCCGTAAAATTTCTGTTCTTCTATATAGGACCATACTCTTGAATGATTCCGCGTCTCATCTCGGTAACCAATAAGAGGCTCAAATGAAAGTTACTTTATTTATGGATGTTTTCACGATTCTGATGATAATTCGATACGGATTTCGCATCGTCAGTGAAAACACTCATGAGAATGAGAGCAATAGTTTGGTTCTTAGCACATGTTTTGTTGGGTTAGATTTGCCCCGAAATAAGAGAGCCCACACCTTTGCAACGAACGATTTTATTATTATTATTATTATTATTATTATTATTATTATTACTATTATTATTATTATTATTATTATTATTATCGTTATCATTATTATTATTATTTATTTATTTATCTATTTATTTATTTTTTAAAAATAATTAATTATTATTTTTTCTTTGTATAATGTCCATATCTGATTCAGACCAGGCTTGGGTTCGAGTACATTATTTTTTTACTCGATTACGAGAACGATTACATTACAATATCACGAGTCCAAGTACGAGTACTTTGTACTGTTCTCGAGTCCGTACATTTTTACTGACGCCCCTAACTTTTTTTTTTTTTTTTTCAACAGCATTGTGTGTGTGTGTGTGTGTGTGTGTGTGTGTGATTGTAATACGGATAATGAAACTCATAGATATTCGTAATCTACCTATCACGAGACCTGTTAACCTGTTATTGCCGCCACCCCCCCCCCTCCCCAACAGCTAACAACGACCACAAACGTTAAACATTTCGGAACTGAGCTGAATGTTAGACTTTATGCGTGGGGAGTTTGGGATGAATCTCGCGTGATGCCTGATGGGGTAGTGAAGCTCAGTGAAGTAGCCTGCCAGTCTAGGCAGCATTTGACACTTGCTTTTCATTCCTTGTATTTTCACCAAGATGTTGACAGATTAACAACAGGAGTGGCGGCTGCATCTTACGTGACCTCACTGGCATCAACCAGGTCACCTAGCCTCCCCAGAGATAGATTTATGTCACCCTGACCTTACCTCCACCCATATGTCAAACATCACACTAAACTTTGAATTTTGTTGGTTGTATTCTAAAGTGCTCGTAAAATTATCAAGTACTCTGGGCCCGAGTACGAGCACGAGTACAAGTACTAAGGAAATATGAAACCCGAGTACGAGTATAAGTAGACGTACATGATGATACTGTGTACTCGAATACGATTACGAGGACATGTACCCGGACCCAAGCCTGATTCAAGACTCAGTACTTATATCAGACAAACACTGTATAAGCTAAAAAAAAAAAAATAAATAAAATAAATAAATAAAAAAATATAAATAAATAAATAAATAAAAATAAATAAAAATAAATAAAAATAAATAAATAAATAATAATAATAATAATAATAATAATAATAATAATAATAATAATAATAATAATAATAATAATAAAATAAATAAATAAATAAAATAAACAAATAAATAAATAAACATAAAATAAAATAAAATAAAAGCATATAAATAAGTAAAATAAATGAAATAAAATAAAAGCTCTTAAAAGTGTCATATCCACAGGTCTACACTACTCTGAGATGAAAGAGATGATTCCTGCCTCTCATGTGACATCACGAGGTCGCTGATTATTTTCGATTTTTTTAGTCTGAATGTTTTCGATTTTCTACAAAAGTAATCTAAACTGAATGTTTTCGATTCTTGCCAAGAAGTATTATTTTCGACAACCCATTTTATGTTTTTTTGGACTGTTTTCGACACAACTCTTACACATTTAGTGTCCGTTTTGGATTATTTTCGACACAACAATTACCTAGCTATTTACAGTTTGGATTATTTTCGATACATCATTGACCTAAATCAATATTTTTTGGAATATTTTCGACACTTCATTCAGCCATTTTAGACCTTCTTTGATTATTATCTTGTTAGGTTAGGTTAGGTTAGCTTAGGTTAGGTTAGGTTAGGTTAGGTTAGGTTAGGTTAGGTTAGTTTTTATAGTCTTTTGTTTAAGTCTAAACGTGACGTGATGTGACAGTTCATTTTATCCAGTGTCGAAAACATTCAGAATTTACCATTTTTTAGTGTCGAAAACATTCAGTTCAATATTTTTTTACTGTCGGAAACATTCATAGTGAAGTTTATTTAGTTTCGAAAACATTCCAACCAATGTTTTTAATGTGTCGAAAATAATCATGATTGAAAAATATATTGCAGAACCATCGAAAATAATCAGTCTAAGTTGCCAAATCATTGTCGAAAATATTCATTCTTAAACATGTTAGTCTGTCGAAAACGTTCAGACTAAAAAAATCGAAAACAATCAGTCCACCCGACATCACTGATATAAAAGTGTGCACTTATTGCAACATTCTCTTGTACTATGTGCTTTCATGCACCTGACAGTGTGTGTATGTGTGTATGTGTGTGTAAGTAAGTAAGTAAGTAAGTAAGTAAGTAAGTAAATAAGTAACTTTCTTGTCACATTGAATATACATACAAATTGAAAATTCTATCGTAGAGCTCATTCATATGATTACAAAAGGGAGAATAAAATAAAACATGCACATAAAAGAAAAGAGAGAGAAAATAAAAGAGAGACATGAGCGTGAGGTTAAAGAATTGTAAAGTTTCATATTCATCAGGATAAAACAATTCTTAAATCTACTTGTATGCATCATGGGGAGAGATAACCTGTTGCACGATCTCAGAAACTTATATTGGCAGTGCAATGGATGCTGAACATTATTCATGATTTTTCTTACTAGTTTTATTACCATTATATTGTATACCACAGAACGCCTGACTTCTGATCTTTCTAAAATTTCTGATTGGGGAAGAGCAAACTTGGTATTGTTCAATGCCTCAAAAACTCAATTCCTCCATCTATCAACTCGACACAACCTTTCCTTCTTCTTCAATGACACTCAACTGTCCCCATCTTCTACACTGAACATCCTCGGTCTGTCCTTTACTTATAATCTGAACTGGAAACTTCACATCTCATCTCTAGCTAAAACAGCTTCTGAGAAGTTTGGTGTTCTGAGACGTCTCCACCAGTTTTTCTCACCCCCCCCCAGCTGCTAACTCTGTACAATGGCCTTATCCGTCCATGTATGGAGTATGCTTCACTTGTCTGGGGGGTTCCACTCATACCTCTCTTCTAGACACGGTGGAATCAAAAGCTTTTCGTCTCATCAACTCCTCAACTTATCAACTATCTTCAGCTTCTCTCTCTCTCTCTCATCGCCGCAATGTTGCATCTCTAGCTGTCTTCTACCGCTATTTTCATGTTAACTGCTCTTCCGATCTTGCTAACTGCATGCCTCCCCTCCTCCCACGGCCTCGCTGCACAAGACTTTCTTCTTTCTTTCACCCCTATTCTGTCCACCTCTCTAATGCAAGAGTTAACCAGTATTCTCAATCATTCATCCCTTTCTCTGGTAAACTCTGGAACTCCCTGTCTGCTTCTGTATTTCCACCTTCCTGTGACTTGAATTCCTTCAAGAGGAAGGTTTCAAGACACTTATCCTTCAATTTTTGACTACCGCTTTGGACGCTTTTCTGGCATCTCAGTGTTTTTTATTTTTTTTATTGGATTTTTGTTGCCCTTGGCCAGTGTCCCTCCTACATGAAAAAAAAAAAAAAAATCATCTAAAGACTCAGTTCTAGCTTGACGTCTAAAATCGGTCTTTATAATTTTCTTTAATTTATTTTTGTCTTTATATGTCAAAGTTTCCAGATTGGAATTCAGGAGCACAAGATTGATTGAATTACTGCCTTATAAAACAGCGATAATATTACCTTGTCTACGAACGTTCTTCAACACTATTAGTAAATGAATACACTGCTTACACCTTTTGTACAATTTTAGTGTATTGGGAGATTCTGTTTGTTTGTCATTAGTTACTACACCTGGATATTTATGTTTTTATTACTCTTTCAACTTGTTTGTTAGCTATGACAATTGGATCTGGAAGGTTATTTACCCTAAAATTAATTACCATTTCTTTCGTTTTCTTTACATTTAAGTTAAAGTAGTTATCGTTACACCATGATACAAAATCATCGATTTGAGCCACAAACTCGTGTGAATTATCTTTCCTAATTTTACCTATTATTGCGGTGTCGTCTGCTTATTTTATTATAGAATAGCGAGGATATTTGCTTCTGCAGTTATATGTATATAGCGTAAACAGTAGTGGAGGTAGAACACATCCCTGAGGTGCCCTAGCGTTCGTGATAGCAATGTTTTTATTTAACGTTTTTTAAAATTTTAGTATATTGTGAACGTTCTGTAAGGTAACTATGGATCCATATAATTAGTTTACTGTTAACATTCAAATCTAATAACGTGTGTGTGTGTGTGTGTGTGTGTGTGTGTGTGTGTGTGTGTGTGTGTGTGTGTGTGTGTGTGTGTGTGTGTGTGTGTATTTTAGTATATGTTAATAAGTGTTTTTAATATGTTTTAACTCTGTGTACAAAAATTCTCAAGTTATGGTGTGTAGAAAATGTTAATGTTCTGCAAGTATTTGTTGTCACTAGGAACATGATCAACTGAACACGTTGTATGAAGTTAAATGTACGTAAAAAAAAGTAAAGTGGGAGATATACGGCATAAAAGTCTCTCTCTCTCTCTCTCTCTCTCTCTCTCTCTCTCTCTCCTCTCCTCTCCCGGAGAAAAAAATAATAAGCATTCATATTTCTCCTCTTCTTCCTCCTCCTTCTCCTCCTCCTCCTCCTCCTCATCATCATCATCATAATCATCATCATCATCATCATCATCATCTCCAGTATCCATTTCCATCATAATATGTACTCAGATCGCGTTTTCGTCAAGATGGTTGTTTCTCCCTCATCGCGTGTTCTCGTTTTCGTCATAAGCTCAGACCGGCCTGGCAAGTATGTAGGGATCACATGGAGCCTGAATCCCATACACATTAGCATACTGTACATGGACAATATATAGAATATCTACATTTCCTTCTCCCTGTTTAGTTGCATTTTCTTTTTCATTTCAGCGGGTTAGTCCATTACACATAAGGCACATCCGCTGTCCAGTCTCCCAAGCACATTAACTTTTCAGTAATCTTTCATTCATGAAGCAATGTTCTGGAGAGGGGAAGGCACTGCGTCTCTATACACTTTGCTGAGGGCGCCAGGAACGGTCACAGCGCCTCTAGGAACACTCTTCTCATCTGTCGTGGATTAAAATTGTTAGGGACAGAGCGCAATTGCATTGTGATGTTAGATTTGAAAGGAAGATATCCACGGGCACAGGAAAGAATACCCTGCGCGCTCGCGCACGCACGCACGTGTGTGTGTGTGTGTGTGTGTGTGTGTGTGTGTGTGTGTGTGTGTGTGTGTGTGTGACAGTGAATAGTGAACAAGATGAGGGCCATTTCCACTATCCCCATTCATTCATTTACAAAGATAACACACACACACACACACACACACACACACACACGAATTCCGGCGCCGCTGTCTTAGATAGCCCCGGACCTCTGCTTCTTGCAGTATGTTGGGAGTCATTGAGGAAACAGCGGGGCAGAATTATACAACGTCGACCATCACAGGTTCAAGAATGTCCTTCAGGAAAGGATCTCCTAAATTCTGACTCTGGTTGAAAGGCAGCCAAAGTGGGCGTGGCAGGATAATACTACTGATCAAGAGACGCTGCCTCCCATCCTGAGGGACGTGCCTCAGAAGCAGGCGATGATGGGTGTGCAGGATGTGGTCAACACGAGGCTGGCACAGACGGAACTTAAGTTTCCGTGGGAAAAGGATCCAGTCACTAAGACGAAGCAAGACGATAACCTCAGTTGTCTGTAGGTCAGTGTGGAAACCAGATATAGAGCAGGCCAAGGCCAGCCAGGCGCTACACAGCCTTTCTGAACTCACTCTACTCTGGCCAGGCAGACGACGACCGTTAAAAGGGGCCATCATCAAACTGGTAGTGGACGGAGGCCGAAGTGCCGACTCGATTCACTCTACCTTTAAGACTGTTACTACCATGGTCGTCAAGAGCGTCAGGACAGTTCTGTCCCGTCTGATGGAAAAATATACTCAGCATGAGCCCCAGAGGAACATTCTTCACATTGTGTTCAAATATTCACTGAAACATGAAGGGACTCCTCAAGCAGGCTGGGATTTCAGGCCTGCGCAAGGAACCATTGGAAATCGTAGACTGGGGTTTCCTCCCTCGCAGGTACAAATGGAATCAATCAAAGGAGACATGTGCCTAACTCTGGAACAGAGAGAGAAGTGGCAACGGCTCTCGCTGCCGTAATAAGATCAAATAACTGCA
Source organism: Scylla paramamosain (assembly GCF_035594125.1). Classification (NCBI taxonomy): domain Eukaryota; kingdom Metazoa; phylum Arthropoda; class Malacostraca; order Decapoda; family Portunidae; genus Scylla; species Scylla paramamosain. The sequence goes on along the minus strand of NC_087152.1, from coordinate 29,789,985 downwards.
ACGAAAACTTAGGCATCAAAATTTTATGGAAAAAAATTTTCTTCAATCAGACATCGCAACTCTTGAAAGTAAGCTACAAGAGACAGTTCAGGTCAGGAATAAGTTTGAGAAGGAAGACAATGAGTCTGATCACGCAAGCATGTCCAGCTAGACGAGAAGAAACGCTGATTCCAGTGACGGTAAGAGCGACTCCTGGAGCAATGAGAGGAAAAAGCCATGACCAGAGAAGGAAAAGGGAAGGGAGCAAAAAGATGGTACGCTCGGTGTATTCAAAGGTGACATAGCCATAATTTCACCGGCAAAGAGTGACTTCTCCAATGATGAGGGGATGAGGCAACGGAAAGAAAAAGAAAAGAGTGCGAGAAGACAGTGACTTGAACAGAGTAGGCAAGCCAAAGATAGTCGCGAGAAGATAGTGAGCTTGAGGGTGAAGATAATCTAAAGAAGCAAAGACAGGATACTGGTTGAGATGACAGCGAGAGGAATGCTTTCTGAAGTGATGATGGGCAGGATGACTGGAAAGAAAAGAAGAGAGCGCGAGAAGATAGTGAGTTGGGTGGCTGCAGAGACAATAGGGAAAGCATCGGGGACACAGAGAAGATGACGAGGCTTGAAAAGAACAAGAAGGCAGCACGTGAAGAGGAGAATAACGATTGGCTTGGGAAAATAAGTATGAAGTAAACGTCTAAAATACATTAAGGTGGATATACTTGCGTTAGTAAATTGATGAAAAATGCAGAAAAAAATTGTAAGGAATAAGTATTTAATATTTAATAGATGGATGGATAGATAAATGGATAGAGAGATGGATAGATAGATAGATAGACAGATAGATAGGTAGGTAGATAGATAGATAGATAGATATATATATATATATATATATATATATATATATATATATATATATATATATATATATATATATATATATATATATATATATATATATATATATATATATATATATATATATATATATATATATATATCTATATATATATATATATATATATATATATATATATATATATATATATATATATATATATATATATATATATATATATATATATATAGTATCGCAGACACTTGCACTTTCACTCCCTCTTCATGTATTGTCTTCTTTCACTTCTTCTCAGGCCTCATCATCTTCCTCTCTGTGCCCTGACGTCCCTGCTGCCATTCCAAGTACCCAAACTCACCATCTCGCGCTCTCTTCTCTACTTTCCGTGCCTCATACCCCTTATCTCTCCAAGATTCGCTTGCACTCTCACTCACTTAAACTTGAACTGTCCTGCCATTTCTTATTTGACATGTCTTCACTATCTAACTCACTATCTTGATATTTCTTCCTTCCTTTCCATATATCTTGCTCTACAGTGTTCCATAAATCATTCTCTCTCTCAGAAGTCGTCTCTCTGACTCCTTTACTCTATCCGAATCACTCTCTTCCCGCACTCTCCTTTTTCCTTCCATTACCTTATTATGTATCTTCTAATTATTTGTAGACAGATAACTCTAAGGATCTTGTCTACACCGCCCTTGTTAAATCCTTTAAATTCTTCTATTAAATCCCCTCTCAATATATGCCTCTCGGACATACATCAACTTAAAAGCTTTAATCTCGTCCCGTAAGGAATATTTCACATCCCTTATATTTTAAATCCATTCTCCTCTGGACTGATTGTAACGGAGCTGTATCCCTCCTGTAATGTGGGAACCAGACCTATACGAGTATAACATGATCCATCTGAAGTCTGACCAATGTCAGATGTAATTTTAACATTATTTTGCGACTACTACTTTCAACACTTCTAAAGTCCTGTACACACTAGGAAACATTATTTGGAAACAAAGTTTGCAAACTGTCTGAAACAGTTTGCAAACAGTTTCCAAAACCAAACATTTTGTCGGAAACTGTTTCGAAACAGTTCTCAAATCTTGTTTCCAAACAACGCTTCCTGGTGTGGACAGGCCTTGGCGACGAATTTTAACACTGTGCACATTTTTTGGGTCACTGTATATTGTGTTCTCTAACATAGGTCTGAAATAACTAACTTTTTTTTCCGCTCTCCTGGGTTACTAGAGCCTCTTTTTTTTTTTTATCATATACCTAATAGGTGGATTTTCTTTTCCAACGCTAGGTAATTGCATTTGCTAATATCAAATTGCATTTGTCACCTACCTGTTGATTCATTCATCCTATCTAAGTCTGTCTGCAGCACGTTTACATCGGAATTCGGCCATTTAATCTCAAAATTATGATAAATTGTGTGTGTGTGCGTGTGTTTGTGTGTGTGTGTGTGTGTGTGTGTGTGTGTGTGTGTGTGTGTGTGTGGTGTGTGTGTGCGCGTGTGCGTGTATGTGTGCGTGTGTGTTTGTGATGTACAATGACATAAAAGCGCCAAATAGAACAACGGCACTACTTTATTTATGTAGTTATCTATCTGTCTATCTATCTATCTATCTATCTATCTATCTATCTATCTATCTATATATATATATATATATATATATATATATATATATATATATATATATATATATATATATATATATATATATATATATATATATATATATATATATATATATATATATATATATATATATATATATATATATATATATATATATATATATATATATATATATATATATATATATATATATATATATATATATATATATATATATATATATATATATATATATATATGACTGAATAGCTAAAAGGCAATTGCGAGCGAAGAGAAGTTTACTTTGAAAATGTTTTATTTTGAGAGGCGCAGCACGGCCAGGCACAAGCCAGCCCGGCCCGACCGTGACGCTATTCAAACGCTAGTATCTCCAGAGCTACGAGGACGATCGTAACGAAATTAGCACCATATGATAGCACTACTCTATCAATTTTATATGATATAGCTTTCATCTCTTCTATTGGGTGAAGTCAGTGGGTAACTTGCAAAAAGTAGAAGGATGTCGAAAATAAGATTTCACAAAAACTATTCAACTAATTTTAATGAAACTTAAAAGGTGTCATGTTGTTATAATTATAATAAAATTCTTTGTCAACTTTTAAGTAGCGCTGGGCATGCGCAATGTAAAAATTCCAACTTTTTAATTAATCAACAAATCAAGCTCAAATTCTGTTGGTAATAAGATAATACAAGTTATCGCGAAAATCTATGTCAAATCTACAACACTACTGCGCATGCGCAAAATACAGTATACATTTTTTTATAAAGTGACTCTCAATTTTCTGTAATTTTCACCAACTTTCTTTTGTCCAAACGAGAGTGGATACACACCATTCAACATAGAATAAAATTTCCTATCCAACGGTATAGAGCACAACCAAAGGGTCTCAAAAAGTTTGAGCTGGAGTGATTTGAATATTAAGCAAGTGTGCGATGTACGGGGTGCCTGAAATTGCCACCAACTTTTCAACTAATGAACTGAAAAGCTCAAATTTTGTAGGTAATAAGATTAATATAAGTTATAATAAAAAGAAAAAAAAAACCGAATTTGCAACACTATTGCGCATGCGCAATATACATAATAAAACTTTTTATATACCGACTGTCAGTTTTCTGCAAATTTCACCAACATTTTTTCTGTCTCAGCAAGAGTGGACAGACACCACTGAACGCAAAATAAAATGTCCTATCCAACAGTATACAGCACAACCATTGGGCTCTCGCAAAGTGTTGAGCTGGAGTGATTTGAATATTACGCAAGTGTGCGATGTGCAGGGTGCCTGAAATTGCCTCTCTCTCTCTCTCTCTCTCTCTCTCTCTCTCTCTCTCTCTCTCTCTCTCTCTCTCTCTCTCTCTCTCTCCACGCTACGTTAATTGCTGTACTTTCTAAGTGATTCCAGTCACAGTTGGTTAGAATGTTTCTCAATTTATTAAAATTTACCCTTGAATAGTCGGGCACCTTTTCGTTACTTTCATTAACTGTAGACTTATCGATTTCCGCACTGAACGTAATCATCCGATGGTCACCGGTGCTGAGTACCGGTCCGACTTCTGCGTTACTAACAATGTTTTCGTTCGTCGTCAGTACAAAGTCTGAGATATTTCCATCTCGTCCGATGCGCCACAAGTTGGTGTCAACTACTTTCCTGTCGGTTACTCTACAAGTCGTAACCCGAATGTGGATTTGAAGGATCGCTCTATCTGTGCACTGGTAAGTTAAAGTCTCATACAATAATTGACTCATTTTGGTTACAATTTTCTGGTATTTGCTCATAAATTTGTTATCAATAGTTTGAGTCTGTCTTGGCGGTCGGTAAATAATGCCAATTACACATCTGTGCGTTTTTAAGTTGAGTTGAATGTAGGAGGCATTTATGGCATCCATTTTAGCTGTGAATTTTTTGATGGGGTGGAGACTTGACTTAACGTGGAGGAGCACCCCGCCTCCTTCTCTGCACTGTCTACACTGCAGTGTGTCCTGGAACTGCAAATTCAGCTAAAAAAAAAAAAAAAATCCTTGCTTGATGTATTAATGCAGGATTCCGTCACACCTATGACATCGTGTTCCTCCATGTAAACGATCTCTTCTAAATCCTGAAGTCTATTTCTCAAACTGCGCACACTGATATAACAAAACTTGAGACTAGCGAACAGATGGGACACTTTCATCATTAATTACTGCGTTGTCTTTGCATGTTCCTGTCGACTCGCGCTTCTTGATGTGTAGTCTGTCACCGCATCCTGAAAGAGGCGTGCAAGTCTTGCTGACCCTGCTAAAGGAGGAGGAGGAGGAGGAGGAGGAGGAGGGGGGGCATATGGAGGAGTGGGAAGAGAATAAAAAAAAGTAAGGAAAAAAATATTAATAAGGTTAATAAGGAGAGAGAGAGAGAGAGAGAGAGAGAGAGAGAGAGAGAGAGAGAGAGAGAGAGAGAGAGAGAGAGAGAGAGAGAGAATGCATATCGTGTCTTAATTAAATGAAACCTAAGTTATTCTTATCGATGTCGCGGGATTGTTCTCTGAAATGTGAGAGAAAAAAATCGTAGCAAGAGGAGAGAAATAGAGAGAAAGAGAGGGACGGATTGAAAGAGGAAGGAAGGAGAAAATCACGAAGATGAAAGAAAAGAGGGGAAAAGAAAAAAAGAAGCAAGGTGAGAAGGAAATAAGGCAAAGAAACTAAGGAGAGGAGTGGCGTGAAGAGTGGAGAAATGTTGATGAAATACCGTCAGTGAAAAGAAGGAAGAGGAGAACGACTTACGAAGGATTATAAATGACAACGAACTTTCATTTTGGTGCCGGCCTGACTGATTTCACTATTCTGCGCTGGTTGAGTCACTACTATGAGGGGGAAGCATGCACCAGTAAAAACCTCCTAGACCTTCAGCAGTCATTCCAGCCAAAGCTCACCGTGCAGGTGAAGCTCTACGCCAGTGTTAGTCAACCTGGGTGCCTGTATTTTTTTCAAAGGGTACTTTGCAATAGTGGGGTGCATGGAGGGGTACGTGCCATGGCCAGTGTGTATAACAGTGCTCAGTACGAAAACATGTTTTAGAAAGAGCCATGTAAGAAATTCATTCTAATTGTGATTAAAATATTACAACTTTATGCATAACATTATTATATTACACTGAGATGCAACTCGCTCCTCATGTGTTTGAAATGTGGCATTTTGTTTTACTGTACATTTGGCACCTAGTGGACATATAACAATTAATTAGGACCTAATAGATATTTTCCATGTTTAATGTAGAGATCTAATACTTTTATTCATATATTATCAGTCTTAAAATTGGAGAAAATTTGAAGTATTCATGTAATTCTTTCGTAATTAATTGTGCAAGGCGCTAGGGTACATGAATTCCTCAAAAGCTCTGGGAAGGCTGCATGAACCTTGTAGAAAAGGCGGAAGAACACGTGCATAGGGGATGTAACAAGGGTGACGCAAGCAAAATTCTTAGGATCAGTAATCAGGATAGAACAAGAAATAATGTGTTCAAGCTTGAAAAGTTATGTTTGAAAAAGTGATTGAAACAAAATAGTAGAAAATGAATGAAATGGACTCAGTTATCACGTTGTTATTGCTGAGTCATTAAGGAGCTTTAAAAGAAGATTAGACATATATATGGATGAAGATGGAAGATGAAAGATGAAAGATGGAAATATGCACCTTTGTTTCAAGCAGGGACTGCGAAGTGATGGACTGGTGGCTTCTTGCAGCTTCCCTTATTTTCTTATTTTTCTTATGTTCTTACGAAGTGAGTTAGAAAGTGAAAATGATGATGAGAATACGGAGGTGATAAGAGTCTAAGAGAGGAAAAATAAGGAAAAGAGAGGATACTAATAAGAATGAGATGTAAGGAGGGAGAAAACGAAGGGAGTAACGGAGAGAGAGAGAGAGAGAGAGAGAGAGAGAGAGAGAGAGAGAGAGAGAGAGAGAGAGAGAGAGAGAGAGAGAGGGATGGACGGAAGGAGGGATACATGTATGGTGAAGACTAAAAAAACGACAACCCAAAATTGACGAGGAATAAATAAAAAAAAAAAGTCTATGGAAAGAAGGAATTAATAAACCAGACGACAGAGGAGTCTTCTCACTGGGGCTTCATTCAGGTTAAAAAGTAAACTGTGCACAGGAGAGAAGAGCTGGAGACAGACTGCCCAGTGAATATAAAATGAGACTGAGTACTAAACGTGTTAACAGTTATGAAAAAAAGGCAATACTTGAATTATGACTAACAGTGTTTTAAATGACATTATGAAAGATTAAGAAATGTTACGCCATTTTACAATGGTGTGGAAAAGTACTTCATCTCCTGGAATTATACGATATGTTTTAGAAAAAAAGTATCGAGCCTTGTTGGACTTTTATCATAGAGGACTTGTACTGCTGGATTCATTACCACATGCGTATGTATATGTATAAGCCAAAATAATGGTAACTAAATAATTTATAGTATATATTATACTTTAAATATATACTGTACTATACTATATTGTACTATAAATAGATAAATAAACGAAGATAAAGATGCGAGTTTCCACAATAGCGATACGATTCCAGTTTCAAAGATAACGATGCGATTCCACGATAACGATGCGATTCCACAATAATGATGCGATTCCATGATAATGATGCAATTTTACTATAACGATGCGATTCCACGATAACGATGGGATTCCACGATAATGATGCGATTCCACGCTAACGATGCGAGTTTTCACGCTAAAGATGTGATTCCACGATAACGATGCGATTCCTGTTTCCACGATGCGAAAGAAGACTGAAGTTTTGTATTTACATTCCTTACAGAGACGTAGGTTAAGCAGAGACCTGATAGAGGCCTTTGAATGGTATGGGGCAGTGAAATATAGTCAGCCTGGTTGCATGGTGCACACCAGGATGCATGATATTTTTCAAAGGTTATCTAGAATTGTTGGGTGCATGGAAGTGTACATGACGTGACCAGTGTCACGAGGAAGAAGTAAGTTGCCATACTGCTTAGTATGAAAAGATATAAACTGTGATTAAGGCATTACAAATTCATGTAATCACAGTACACTCACATGAAACTCGCGCCTCATGTCTTTGAGATGTGGCGTCTTAAGACTAGAGAAAAATGTCAAATATTCATGTAATTCTTTTGTAATTTAGTCCAAGGCTCAAGTGTACATAAATTTATTAAAAACTGTCGTAAGGGTGGATGGAAGTGCTGCAAAAAAAAAAAAAAAGAAAAAGAAAAAAAAAGAAACATTGAATAAATAAACATTGAATAAATTATGAGAAAAAAAATTACGGAATAAATTTCCTTCTCTGCAGAAGAAAATGAGAAGGAAAAGAAGAAGGAATATGAGGAAGAATACAGCAACATTCTCGCATGCATACTTTCTTTACCCCTGGAACTTTTTTCCTCTCTAAACACAGCCCATCACAAGTCGAACTTTGCCTGGAGGTTTAGCCAGTCGTAGCTTACATATATATATATATATATATATATATATATATATATATATATATATATATATATATATATATATATATATATATATATATATATATATATATATATATATATATATATATATATATATATATATATATATATATATATATATATATATATATATATATATATATATATATATATATATTTCTTCCTCTGATAGCGGTGATGCTGCTACTTCTTCTGATAGCAGTGGTGGTAGTTCTACTTTTTCTCCTTTTTTATCCTATGATGGCGATAGTGCTGCTGATTCTTCTTCCTCTGATGGCTTCCTGTTCCTGTTCTTGTTCTTCTAAGTTTGGTGGATAGAGTACTCGGAGTGGTGAAAGTAGGAGGTACAGCACACTCACCTCCCCTGCTCCCCTGTCATAATTCAAGTCAGGTTGGTGGTTTGTACAGTTGGTGGGTCAGGTTGGGAGGTGCTGCACACTCACCTCCCATGCTCCCCAGGTTACACTTGTAAGTCAGTCAAGTTGCTTGTTTTTGGAGTTGCCAGGATCTGTCAGTCAGGGTCAGTCAAGGGAAGTGCTACGCACTCACCTTCATTTTTTTTGGTGGTCTGTAAAGCTGGAGTTGCTCTTTTGATTTTTTTTTTTTTTATGTAGGAAGGACACTGGCCAAGGGCAACAAAAATCCAATAAAAAAAAAAAGCCCACTGAAATGCCAGTCAAAGCAGTAGTAAAAAAATGATGAATAAGTGTATTGAAACCTCCCTCTTGAAGGAATTCAAGTCATAGGAAGGAAATACATAAGCAGGCAGGGAGTTCCAGAGTTTACCAGAGAAAGGGATGAATGAATATACTGGTTAACTCTTGGGTTAGAGAGGTGGACAGAATAGGGGTGAGACAAAGAAGAAAGAAAGTCTTGTGCAGGGAGGCCGCGGGAGGAGGGGAGGCATGCAGTTAGCAAGATCAGAAGAGTAGTTAGCATGAAAATAGCGGTAGAAGACAGAGGTTTGGAGACTTGCAACATGGCGGCGGTGAGAGAGAGGCTGAAGACAGTCAGTTAGAGGAGAGGAGTTGATGAGACGGAAAGCTTTTGATTCTGTCTAGAAGAGCAGTATGAGTGGACCGCCCCGGTCATGTGAAGCATATTATTATTATAGTTGATAGGATGAGTCAGATTGGTGGTGGAAATCAAACTGGGAGATTGGAAAGGGTAGGGAGGTGCTGCACACTCACCTCCCGTGCTTCCCAGGGTCAGTCAGTTTGGTGGTCTGTTGCCAGATTTACAGTTTTTAGAGTTGCCAGGGTCAGTCAGGCTGGTGGTAGGGAAGTGCTACGCACTCACCTTGCCAGGATAGGGTAGGATGAGGATCAGAGTGGGTCAGACAGTAGGAGGTACTGGTGGTCTGTACATTTGGAGTTGCTCTTTGGAATTGCCAGGATGAGCCAGGTCAAACTGAGAGACTGGGAAGTGTAGGGAGGTGCTGCACACTCACCTCCCGTGCTCCCCAGGGCCAGTCAGTTTGGTGATCTGTTGCCAGATTTGTAAGTCAGTCAGGTTGGTTGTTTTTGGAGTTGCCAGTGTCAGTCAATCAGAGGGTGGTCAATCAGGGCCAGTCAGTTTGGTGATCTGTTGCCAGATTTGTAAGTCAATCAGGTTGGTTGTTTTTGGAGATGCCAGGGTCAGTCAATCAGAGGGTGGTGGACTTGCTCTTTGGAGTTGCCAGGATGAGTCAAATTGGTGGTGAAAGTCAAACTAGGAGACTGGGAAGGGTAGGGAGGTGCTGCACACTCACCTCCCGTGCTTCCCAGGTGGGGTGGTGGTGGTCTTTATTTTTATTCTTTATTGAGGGGGGAGTAGGAGTTGTATTGTTTTAATTATTTTTATTTTATTTTATTTTTTGTTGCCAGGATAGGGTAAGGATAGGTTGATTGTTTTTAGAGTTGTCAGGGTCAGTCAGGTTGGTGGTAGGGAAGTGCTACGCACTCGCCTTGCCAGGCTGGGGGTACTGTACATTTGCCAGTAGGAGGTACTGTACATTTGGAGATAGCTGGTAGGATGAGTCAGATTGGTGGTGAAAGTCAAACTGGGAAGGGTAGGGAGGTGCTGCACACTCACCTCCCGTGCTTCCCAGGGTCGGTCAGGATGGTGGGTCTTTGGAGTTGCCAGGATGAGGAGAGTAGGAGGGACTGGTGGTGGTCTGTACAGTTGGAGTTGCTAGAATGAATCAGATTGATGGTCAAAGTCAAGCTAGAAGACTGGGGAGGGTAGGGAGGTGCTGCACACTCACCTCCCGTGCTTCCCAGGTGGGGTGGTGGTCTTTGGAGTTGTCAGGGTCAGTCAGGTTGGTATTGTTTTGTTTTTATTATTTATTGTTGATTGCCAGACTCAGTCAGTTTTATTGAGGGAGGAAGTAGGAGGTGGTTGGTAGTTTTTATTTATTTTTATTTTTGTTTATTTATTTTTTTGGCTGGTAGGTTGGGAGACAAGGGAAGTGCTATGCACTCACCTTTATTCTTTTTTATTTTTTTTCTATCTTTTGCCTGGTAGGTTGTGAGAGAAGGGAAGTGCTATGCACTCACCTTCATTTTTATTTATTTTTTTAATCTTTTTTTTTATTTATTTTTTTTATTTTTTGACTGGTAGTCCGTAGACTTGCCAGGGTTAGGTAGGGGAGAGAAGGGAAGCGCTGTGCACTCACCTCCCTTGCTCTCCCGGGGGTGGTAAGGCGGTGCCTTCCACCCCTGGGGAGGGGTAGGGAGGTGCTGCGCACTCACCTCCCCTCCTCCCCGTGGGCAGCTCCACCACCGTGCCTGTGTGTTTGAGGCACATGGTGATGGAGGGATGCTCCTTGAAGGTTTTTGTGAGTTCCGAGAGGGGGGTTCGAACCTACGCGCCCCTCACTTCCCTCACGCCAAACTCCAAGAGCATCACTCTACCCACTGGGCCACGAGGGCCCTTTTTCTTTTTTTTAGAGTTGGTCTATTTCCCCATCTTCCCATCTTTTTTGTAAAGTTGCTCTATTTCCCCACCTTATGTTCACGCCAGTGTGTATTAAAGAATTATGATGTGAATTATTTTTCATCACGTTATTTATTTATTGTATTTTGTATGGGATATGACCGCTGGCATCCCACACACTGGGTTCCCAAGATTGTCACTACGCCATGAAACCCCCAACGGTAAACAAGATATATTTGAACACATGATTTCCCCTCTTGTGTTCAAAGGTTCAATAGGAAAAACTGCTGCTGATTCTAATGTGAACGTTCATTCCCACAGTGATAACTAGATAATTGTTGACTTGTGGGAGTATGTCGTGGAGTGCAACTAGCAGTAGGTGAGATCAGAGAACTTGACAGCGGCAGGCATTCCTTGGGTCTGGAGCCGCCTCCCGGAACCCTCCCCTGTGCTGCACCACCACCACCACCACCACCACTAACAACAACAGAACACACCATTACACCTGTCCATCCTGCAGCACGAGAATGACTCAGCCCAGAGAACCACGGATTGCTTTATTCGTAATTCACCATAGAATTTAACATAGATATCAATGGAATTGTCACTGAAAAAAGTTGGTGAGCGGCTCTTGGCAGCGAGTACCCTTAAAGCACTCACTTATTCTTCACACAGGATTTACCACCTATTAGCAGGATGAAAGCTTCCGACTGGGCGGCGTCGGGAGGGATTAAGGGAGAGAGTTTAGGCCGGGAGTGTGTTTATGCTTCATAGGTATAAAAAAAATAATGCACGAAAAAGAAGAAAGACCTTTGTCCCTCCCACCCCTGCTCCCCGCGTGAGGCGATACGTACTGAAGTGGTACTGTTGTTGTTCTTGTTATTATTATTAATAGTAGTAGTAGTAGTAGTAGTAGTAGTAGTAGTAGTAGTAGTAGTAGTAGTGGTAGCAGTTATTATCTATTATCTATTATTGTTATTATTATTATTATTATTATTATTATTATTATTATTATTATTATTATCATTATTATCATTATAATTAATATTACTACTGTCATCATCGTGATCAGCACCATCATTGTAGTGTAGCTGGTTTGTGTCCTTTCATTTCCGCGTCGTATCTTGTAAGTTGTAAGTTTTAATAGTTCAGTATTTGTAACGATGGAGACCTTGTTGTTTATTCTTTATGCACTGCACGGTGTCATTGGCATTTACATCTATATTTTCTACTGTTTTTTTTTCTGTTACTTATGTACTGAATCTATTTGTTTTGCAGAATTGATTTATTACCATACAACTTGATTTTGCCTCATGTTAATATTTATGTAGATTTACTTATTTGTGTTGTGTAGGATACTTTCTTCTTAAGTGTGTTGAGGTTTGTGTTTTTCTTCCTTTATGTTCACTAGGTAAAGGTGCACACTGGAATTATAAATGTTACTAATAACGATAACACTGACTATGGATGACAATGCAAAAATACTAACAAGACATTATGAAAACGTTCTTGGCACAAAGAAGTGGCCGTGTTCATGACGTGTACCATATCCCTACGTCCCTACTTCATAACCATGGGGAAGGACTTTCGCTCTGCAGGCATTATGTTATTCCAGCAGCGATGTCATAACAAGCTAATCGTTATTATTCCACACACTTCACCTTTGCTGAATATCATTTTTTTTTCTTTTTTTTCATATAAAATTAGTCAATGAGTGCACGCGGGCCACACTAAATGAACTGGCCCGCGGGCCTACAGGTGATCACACTGCTCTAGACTGTTTTTTTTTTTCACTCTACATAAATATAAACAAACAGAACGATCACTTTTTGGGGATGGAAAACGAGTTTACCAGTGACTCATCACAACACAATATACGGTACTTCTACAGACAGTACCCTACCAACGTACTCCTGGCTTACTCATGAACAGGCAGCTGTTGATAGGAAGCCTACAATTACATCAGACACGTAAAAAGAATAAAAAATAATAAAAAAAAAAAAAAAAACACGGCCAAGTTCAGCCGTGGACCTCGCGCGTCATCAACATCATCACCCAGTTGATTTGTACAATTTTCCCTTATTGTTATTCAATAGCAATAAGAGGAAATAGGGAAAATTGCGTTGATTACCATGGTAACAGAAGAAAAATAAAGGAAAACATACGCGCACTCGACAACTTGAAAAAAAGAGTTTTGTCTTAGAAGGCGGGAACAAACTCACCATATCAAATACACTTATTATGGCCTAATGGAGTATATTTAAGCCACATATTCAAGAAAAAAAAAGATTGTAATTCAGGCCAAACTAAATATCCTTAGGCCAAATGCTTGAAAAAGCCAAAACTGAGTTTTTTTTTTGGGGGGGAGGGGGGACTAAAAAGGCGAATCTGGCAATCCTGATCTCCGATCACCTGACGTCATGCGCGGAAAATTCGGAAAATTAAAAAAATGGAACAAAAGTGGGCTTGCTGAGTTCTCGATACTGTGCCTGGCACTTTCAAGAGAGGCATCAGTCAATCAGGCTCCGGCTACCATGCGACCCCTATGAGTGCACTTCTCATAATGGAGCGCCGCACGCTGCATAGTTACCCCTGCAGCAGTGACCCCTGGTACCTCAAATCACGATGATAGTCCCTAGGTGATTGGGTCCGTGACTTTTCAGTGCCCATCACAGGTAACTGTTCACCCTGTGGTGGGAGGAGGAGGAGGAGGAGGAGGAAGATTGAAAATTGGTGGAAAAGGAAGAGAAGAATACAAAGAAAGTCCAAACAGCAACAGACCCTGAGGTCTTTACTGGGTTGTTTGGGTAACCACTCTACGCTAACTCGTGGGAGAGATAAACAGGATAGCACAGAAAGAGGAACCATAGGAATACAAACGAAGACCAAACAGCAACAGACTATGAGGTTCTTACAAGTCTGTTTGGTTAACCATTCTACTCTATTAGTGGGAGAGAAAGGATAGCACAGAAGAAGAGTCCTCCCAACCCCCATCCCCCCTTCCCCTCCAGGCAAGGCTGGCCGGAAGAAGGAAATGGTACCGTGTTGTATAAAAAAAAAGCAACGTGGAATTTGAGAGGAGAGCAAGAAAGAGGTGATGACTACTTCTGCCACATACAATCTACATGCAATCCTATTAGTTATGTCATCTGACGAGGCGCTTCCTCTACCTTGAAATTAGATTTCCTGGGGCACATTTTAACTAGTCTATAGTAATGGGTGAGTTGCTCTACAAGAACTCGATTCCTTTAACCATTCCTGTGACGTGGTCAGCAGAAAGTCGCCGAGGAACATGCCATCACTAAGGTCTCTTTATTCTGATTCATTATCTTTGTTACACAGTAATTGCTTCTCTTCCTTAGTGAAATATACACCCATCAGGAGACAGATAGTACGGAGTGAACGTGTTCGTTATTCAGACATGAACAATGACAACCGGGAATTAGTGTCTACATACTTGTCAAGACAGGTTTTCAATGAGTGAACAGTACCTGAGTTAACGACGCTTGATGGAACACAATTCCACATATTTATGATACGATTGAAGAAAAATGTTTGGCTTCATTTGTTTGAAATCGTTTACCTATTATTTGCTATTGTTTCTTGTAATATTAGATATGTTGAGTCTTAGGAAGAATTCGGGTCTCATATTTGTGAAACCCTTAAAAGTTTAGTAAAGCAATATCACATCCACTGCGTTTGGATAGGGAGAATAGATCTCGTTCTTGAAGGCGTTCCTTACAGAGTTTATTGCGAAGGCTTGGGATAATTTTGGTTACTCCATTTGTATTTTTTTTTCAGATTTCTTAATACCCTTTCTATAGTAGAGTGATAAAAACTGTATATTGCATTCAAGATGAGGACGTACGAGTGAGTTGTACAAGATCATAATTATTTTCTCAGATTTGAAGATGAAACATCTTTTTATGAAACGTATTAATTTATTGGCAATTTTAATGACTTCGGTGCAATGTTTGCTTGGTTTAAGATCTGATGTCACTAAAACTTCCAGATCTTTTCAGCATCCACACTTTTGATGGGAGCATTAGTCATTTTATAATTTTCCTGCGGATTGCTATTTCCGATATGTAATACGTGGCAGTTATCAAAATTAAAGTTATAAGCCACATTTCATACCATTCAATGAGAGTGTCTACGTCATTTTGCAAAATTTGACGTTGGTTTGGTGAGTCAACCTTGTTGGCAATTGTAGTATCATCTGCAAATTTTGACAATTTACTTCTGATTGCTTCGTGTATGTCATTGATATATATTATGGAGAGGATCGGTCCTAAGACTGATCCTTGAGGAACGCCACTACTTACATTGATCCAATTTGAATGTTTACAGTCAATTACTACTCGCTGTTTGCGGTCTATCAACCAATCCTCTACCCATACAGCGAGGTCACCTGATGTGCCGTGAGCTTTTACTTTGTGAAGGAGGCGCTTATAATGAATTTTGTGAAATGCTTTTGGAAATAAAAATAAACTATATCTACTGGCCTGGTATTATCATACATATTATACACATCGTAAAAAAGTTCAATAAATTCGCTATATATGAACGTTTATTTCTAGGAAATAAATGTTGAGCGTCCTTTATGGTATGGTTACTTTCCAGGAAATCTAGAGTTTTATCCCTTATCATTGATTCCGTAAGCTTACTCACAACTGATGTGAGGCTTATGTGACGGTAGTTTTGAGAGTGAAATTTGTCACCTTTTCTGAAGATCGGTGAAATAATTGCTAGTTTCCATTCGTCAGGGACTTGTCGAGTTTTTAATGATTTGTTGAAATATGGATAGAGGCTTGGCAAGCTCGTTTTTACTCTCCTTCAATATTCGTGGTAAAATTTTACCTGGTCCTGGTGTTTTCTTTAATTTTATTGATCGCTTCTAAAATTCCTTTTCCTGGAAAGTACACGTGCTCAAAGAGTTGTTATTTAGGGTTTGAGTGGGTGGTTCCGAGCGAAGGGAAGTTTACTGAGATTGTTTAATTTTGAGCAGGTCCGCTCGGCCCGGCCCGACCGTAACGCTATTCAAACGCTAATATCTCCGGAACTACGCGACCGATCGTAACGAAATGAGCACCATATGATAGCACAACTCTAATCAATCTTATATGATATAGCTTTCATCTCTTTTACTGGGTGAAGTCAATGGATAACTTGCAAAAATTAAAAGGGTGACGAAAATGGGATTTCTAAAAAAAAAAAAAAAACTACCCAACCAGTTTTAATGAAACTAAAGAGGTGTCATGTTGTTATAATTTTAATGAAATTCCTTATGTCAACTTTTAAGTAGCTCTACGCAAGTGCAACGCCAAAATTCAAACTTTTTAACTAATTAGCTGATCAAGATCAAATTTTGTTGTTAATAAGGGTTATACAAGTTATAAGGAAAAGCAAGTAAATTTTGCAACACTACTGCTCATGCACAAAATGCATTATAAAACTTATATAAATCTGCCGTCAGTTTTTTGTAATTTTTACCAATTTTTTATTTATTTATTTTTTTTTGTTTCAGCAAGTGCGGACACATACTTCTGAACGCAGAATGAAATTTCCTATCCAACGGTATACAGCACAGCCATTGGACTCTCACAAAGTGTTGAGGTGGAGAGATTTGAATATTAGGCAAGTGCACGATGTGCGGGGTGCCTGAAAGTCTCTCTCTCTCTCTCTCTCTCTCTCTCTCTCTCTCTCTCTCTCTCTCTCTCTCTCTCTCTCTCTCTCTCTCTCTCTCTCTTATTGAAATATGTCTTCCACTGATGCATTACTGACAGCTTCGCTCGTCAATCGCCTTCCGAGGCGTTTTATTGGTATGTGTATTACATTGGTACAAGTTAGCTATAGAGACGCTGGTTGTCCTGGAGGTGCAGACTGCCCGTAATGGTGTCCTTAATTCCCATTATCTAGCATATTGTAGGCGTAAGCTGTGTCCAGTACCAGGCTTGGCGTGCTTCCCCTCCTCGCTCTCTCGCGTCTCTCACATTACTTAAATTCAAACCAGTTGGAACGCGGAAATCGCCCGAAACACTGAATTTCCACTAGCAGGGCAAAGCTTGTCTTATACTTGATTGACTTGTTGTATAGCGATACCACGCTGGCTTTGACAAAACTACAGTATTACCAGCAGTAGTGGTTCAGAGTCCTCTCCGTGAGTAAGACTAGCTTGATAGAAGTATTCCTCTCTGTGAACAAGAGTGGCAGTAATCCTCTCTGTGAACAAGAGTGGCAGTAATCCTCTCTGTGAACAAGAGTGGCAGTAATCCTCTCTGTGAACAAGAGTGGCAGTAATCCTCTCTGTGAACAAGAGTGGCAGTAATCCTCTCTGTTTACAAGAGTGGCAGTAATCCTCTCTGTGAACAAGAGTGGCAGTAATCCTCTCTGTTTACAAGAGTGGCAGTAATCCTCTCTGTTTACAAGAGTGGCAGTAATCCTCTCCGTGGAAGGAGTGGCAGTAATCCTCTCTGTTTACAAGAGTGGCAGTAATCCTCTCCGTGGAAGGAGTGGCAGTAATCCTCTCTGTTTACAAGAGTGGCAGTAATCCTCTCCGTGGAAGGAGTGGCAGTAATCCTCTCTGTTTACAAGAGTGGCAGTAATCCTCTCCGTGGGTAGGAGTGGCAGTAATCCTCTCCGTGGAAGGAGTGGCAGTAATCCTCTCCGTGGAAGGAGTGGCAGTAATCCTCTCCGTGGAAGGAGTGGCAGTAATCCTCTCTGTTTACAAGAGTGGCAGTAATCCTCTCTGTTTACAAGAGTGGCAGTAATCCTCTCCGTGGAAGGAGTGGCAGTAATCCTCTCCGTGGGTAGGAGTGGCAGTAATCCTCTCTGTTTACAAGAGTGGCAGTAATCCTCTCCGTGGAAGGAGTGGCAGTAATCCTCTCCGTGGGTAGGAGTGGCAGTAATCCTCTCCGTGGAAGGAGTGGCAGTAATCCTCTCCGTGGAAGGAGTGGCAGTAATCCTCTCCGTGGGTAGGAGTGGCAGTAATCCTCTTCGTGGGTAGGAGTGGCAGTAATCCTCTTCGTGGAAGGAGTGGCAGTAATCCTCTCCGTGGGTAGGAGTGGCAGTAATCCTCTCCGTGGGTAAGAGTGGCAGTAATCCTCTTCGTGGAAGGAGTGGCAGTAATCCTCTCCGTGGAAGGAGTGGCAGTAATCCTCTCCGTGGGTAGGAGTGGCAGTAATCCTCTCCGTGGAAGGAGTGGCAGTAATCCTCTCCGTGGAAGGAGTGGCAGTAATCCTCTCCGTGGGTAGGAGTGGCAGTAATCCTCTCCGTGGGTAGGAGTGGCAGTAATCCTCTCCGTGGAAGGAGTGGCAGTAATCCTCTCCGTGGGTAGGAGTGGCAGTAATCCTCTTCGTGGAAGGAGTGGCAGTAATCCTCTCCGTGGAAGGAGTGGCAGTAATCCTCTCCGTGGGTAGGAGTGGCAGTAATCCTCTTCGTGGAAGGAGTGGCAGTAATCCTCTCCGTGGGTAGGAGTGGCAGTAATCCTCTCCGTGGAAGGAGTGGCAGTAATCCTCTCCGTGGGTAGGAGTGGCAGTAATCCTCTCCGTGGAAGGAGTGGCAGTAATCCTCTCCGTGGAAGGAGTGGCAGTAATCCTCTCCGTGGAAGGAGTGGCAGTAATCCTCTCCGTGGGTAGGAGTGGCAGTAATCCTCTCCGTGGAAGGAGTGGCAGTAATCCTCTCCGTGGAAGGAGTGGCAGTAATCCTCTCCGTGGAAGGAGTGGCAGTAATCCTCTCCGTGGGTAGGAGTGGCAGTAATCCTCTCCGTGGAAGGAGTGGCAGTAATCCTCTCCGTGGGTAGGAGTGGCAGTAATCCTCTCCGTGGAAGGAGTGGCAGTAATCCTCTCCGTGGGAGGGAGTAGCATGTCAGAAATAATCCTTTCCTTATACATAAATAGCATTGTTTAATTATCTTCTTAACCAGAAGTAGCATTTTAATCAATCTTAGTATTAATTGTAATTATCTTTCTTCTGTCAAGTAATTCTGACATCACTCCTTGTTGTTCTGTCTGGCCCCGCTAGAGTCTATCATGATCTATGTATATATAAGTTCATTTTCATTTATTGTTATTGTTATTTATTCATGCAGAGACGCTTCTCGCTGGATGTGTGGTGTCTCCCTTTGCGTCCTTCAGTACTCTAGATTCTAGCCTAGGCCAGTGCCTCGGGGGCGGCCAGGCACGTACTGTGCGCTCCGTTGTATTCCCAGTATTTTTATAATATACATCAGTCGTTTTACTACTACGTGTTTTCTTTGTACTACACTGAGCACTCCTTGGGCACTTCAATAACATACTACAAGCAACAAGCAAGTTAATCCTCATTTAAGTCTGTCTCAGCCTGGAATGTGGCTCTTCACTCCTTGGTGACCTGTCTGGCCCTGCTAGAGTCTGTTTCAGCCTGGAATGTGGCTCTTCACTCCTTGGTGACCTGTCTGGCCCTGCTAGAGTCTGTCTCAGTCTGGAATGTGGCGCTTCACTCCTTGGTGACCTGTCTGGCCCCGCTAGAGTCTGTCTCAGTCTGGAATGTGGCGCTTCACTCCTTGGTGTCCTGTCTGGCCCCGCTAGAGTCTGTCTCAGTCTGGAATGTGGCGCTTCACTCCTTGGTGACCTGTCTGGCCCCGCTAGAGTCTGTCTCAGTCTGGAATGTGGCGCTTCACTCCTTGGTGTCCGCATCGCCTGCTCGTGTAACAGCTGCAGCAGGTCAATGAGCGCAGAGGGATGGGGGCGCTTGCTGGGGTTGAGGCGCTGGGCACGTCCTATCCAGCTGTTGAGGACGGCCAGGGAGGGGCTCTGGCCTAGCGTGTTCTCGGGAGGGCGCAGCTCTTCCTGCAGGAATTGGGCCAGGCTGTAGACGTCGGAGGCCTCGCCGCACGGGTGGGTGTGCAGGAGCAGTTCGGGCGCCAGCCAGGGGAACATGTCCGTGTCTGACGTGTGCTGGTAGATCCTGGTGGTGCCGACACGCCGGGCAAGGCCGAGTTCAGTGATAGTCACCTTAGGGGCGTTATTGTCCACCTGAATGCATACACTGTCTCCTTTAATGTCGTTATGTGCAAAGCCTTTTTCGAGCATCTGTTGTAATGTTCGCGCAATCTGGAGGAAGACGCTGATGCCGTCGGCGAAGGAAGGCTTGGTCAGGACAAAGTACTGGGGCACGGTAATGCCGGCAAAGCGAATGATGAAATGTCGCGTGGGGACGCACACGCCGGGAAGCTGCAGCTCGTGCATGTTTATGGCCTCGGTGGCGAGACCATCGAGTCCGTGACGCGGGAACGTTTTGATGACCAGCGGCTGCCTGGTGTTGGGATCGACGGCGAGGTGGCACGAGCCGTTGCTGCCCGAAGCCAACAGCTGATCCCCTGGCTGGCGATCTCTTTGACGTCGCTTGTCTTGAGGAGAGGAACGCCATGCTTGAGCAGCAGCCGCACTGACGCCTTCTCCTACCGGGAAAGTTTCCTTGGCTTGCTCTGTCGACTATTATCTTAGTTTTCTTGGTTTGGTACAAGCGAGATGTAGAAGCTGATGGCGCCAGGTGCGTGGCGGGCGTCGCTGCAGAGGGAGGTGGACTGTTTGCCTCACGAGGAACAGGCGTCAGGCGCTGCGTGTCGCATGTCTGTACGGGAGCGGCAGGGGTTGCCACATCACTCTGTATTCTTTGCCTCTTAGCGGAACGGACAGAGATTCAGTCGCTGTCGTTTTAGATCCTTGTCTTTTCTTCCTATAGTCGCTTGTTGTCCCGCTTGTCTCGCCTCCTGCTCCGTCAGTTCTATTTTCGGGTTTCTTAGTGACGCCAGGAGTTTGTTCGTGTCGTGACGGTGAAAGAATCTTTCGTCTTTTAGCGGAACAGGGCAAAGATTCTGCTGCGGTAGGTTTCTTCTTGTGGCCTGACGTTGTCTCGTCTCCTGGTCGGCATTACTATGGCTGTGTTTCTTAGTCACCACGGTAAATTCTTCGTGTGGTGACGGTGAAGGAATCTTTCGTCTCTTAAGGAGGCAGGGACAATATTCATACACCGTCAAGGCAGTTGCGGGTCCCTTTCTCTTGGGGTCTGCCACGGTCATGATGGTTGGCAGGGCAGGCGGGACGGCGCTGTGCCTGCGCTTCTTCTTCATGGCAGGACACTCCTCGTGGCGTGAGGGCGAATCCATGATGCGCTTGAATGCCTTGTTAGGAGGCTGTTGCTCCATTGCTTTTGAAGTGTTGTTGTTCTTGGCGGGAGTCATCGCTAGAACTTACCGAAAAATGGGAACGCCAAAAGTTCGTCGTGTGAATATTTAGCATGAAATATATTGTATAGAGCATCTCTTGCACAACAGGGTATAGAGGGCCACAAGCAGCTGCCACCATCCCTGAATAATATTACTCTAATTCACGATCTAGTTGCAAGACAAAACTAAAATGTATACCACTTGAAAAAATATCAATAATCTCCGGTCATGTACTTTGCGTATATGAATATACAACTTGATTAGGCATGTCTGTGTTCCTTGTTTTTATGTTGTGTAATTATCGTTGCTGTTATTCCCATATTATTATTATTATTATTATTATTATTATTATTATTATTATTATTATCAATATTATTATTATTATTATTATTATTATTATTATTATTATTATTATTATTATTATTATTTTTATTATTAATATCATCATCATTATTGTTTCTTTTCTTGTCATTTTCTTGTTCTTGTTCTTGTTCTTTTCTTCTTGTTCTTCTTTTCTTCTTCTCACTATTATTATTATTATTATTATTATTATTATTATTATTATTATTATTATTATTATTATCATTATTATTATCATTATCATTATTATTATCATTATTACTATTATTATTATCATTATTATTATTATCATTATTATTATTATTATTATTATTATTATTATTATTATTATTATTATGGTTAGTTTTCAATACATGTTTATAAAATTTATTTGTTTTCTGATCCATGTAGGCAGTTGCTTTCATTGTTAGTAGTCAATATATTGATAGCAATGTTAATATTGATTTACATATCGAGTTTGTTATTACTTTTGTTATTATTATATTGGTTCTTAGTACTATTATTGTTGTTTTATTATTTTATTAGTATTACTAAATACTTTTTATTTTAATGTTACTATTTCTATAATTATAATTAGTAGTATTCTATTATAGTTGTGTATTTTTTTGTTACTGTTTTTACTCATTATTGTTATTATTGTTACTCATTATCTTAACTACCATTACTCATTACTATTATTATTGTTATTATCATTATTTATTATTATTATTATTATTATTATTATTATTATTATTATTATTATTATTATCATTATTATTATTATTATTATTATTATTATTACTATTATTATTATTATTATTAGTAGTAGTAGTAGTAGTAATAGTAGTAGTAGTTGTTGTTTTTGTTGTTGTAGTAGTAGCTATTTGTAGATTTAATTCTACATTCTTAGTGACAACTTGCAGATATTTATTTTGTTATATCCGTAATGGAGACTCGGCTCAACGGATTTTGGTTATAATGTTATATACGTATGTTGTCTAATTACTTGATATTTAAAAGGCCAATGAATATATCAGTATCTCCCTCTCTCATAACACTTCATTTTTTTTTTTTTTTGAAAGAGAGAGAGAGAGAGAGAGAGAGAGAGAGAGAGAGAGAGAGAGAGAGAGAGAGAGAGAGAGAGAGAGAGAGAGAGAGAGAGAGAGAGAGAGAGAGAGAATTCACATTTCAAATTCATATTGAAATAAGTTCATTCCCAATAAAACAGTGATTATTCTTTATAAGTACAATATGAGTTGTACCAATAATAGAGAAATATATGTCGTCTGTTTTATTTAGAAAGAGGCTTTTGAATGTGGGTAATGTAACAAGATCAGCGATATTAGGATAGGGAAAAGAAAAAAAATAAAGGTATGATTAATGGTGTATCGTTTATACATGTGTTGTTTACTTGTCACAAAATTACTCACTAACTGTCAAGAAAATTCATGGTGCGTTTTTTATTTATTTATCTATTTATTTTATTTTATGTTATTTTATTTATTTATTTATTTTTTTGCCAACTTGTATTTGGATGAAACAGCTATTTTCTTCTTCCATCCATCTCCTTTTTTTCTTTCCCTGTTCAATCCACATATCCGCCCCTGTGGCCTAATGGATAAGGCATTGGCCTCCTAAGCCAGGGATTGGGGGTTCGAGTCCCCCCAGGGGTTGTCTATACTTTTAATGATTTTCAACCTACCCGTATGTGTTGCGGATCATCCCTCGTGTACCTTTGTGTTGTGTGGGACGTGCTGAGGTTGTGCTGCGAATACTGAGTTGCATTCCCTCTGTCCTCTTCCCTACACGTAGATTCACCTCATCAATGCTCCAGTGTCTACCTTTATTACAGAACCCGTATTCTAAACTCTGTTCTCTCATAAGGACTATTTTCACGGGCCACAGGCGTGAATCGAGTACTCATAATTATTTTATGTAGAGTCGCGAAAACATCTTTGAAAACCTTAAAACTTCAAGTAGGTACTGTTACAAGCAAAGTATAGCTACACCGAAACATTTGAAAATACTGTCTCTAGTTCCATTGCGTCCCAGTGTAGAAGGTTAGCAAGTGCGATGCAGTGCTCCTGGCCGTGCGATGGTTTTGGTTGCTTGCATCTACTGTCAATGCATCATCACCTTTATCATCACCAGCACCACCATCTCTAATGCCTTACTCCCCACTGTGAAACCCTCGCAAGAGATACCCATTGTGGAAAAACCGTCGTCGATATCTTGCCACATACTCGTACATAACTCTTCCTTCAGTGGCACATTTAAACTCGCCTCCCATCCATTCCCTTACGTACTGGTGCACCCTCTTATCCCACACTACTAAAAGAGATCCTCCTCCGTGATTTGTACCCCTCACTTCACTCCCAAACACCTTCTTTAGCAATCTGTCTTCATATATTCCCGCGATATGTCCACGTTATCTCAAGGTATATTCCTTCTTATCCGTTTTGTAACCCCCATAATTCACTCCTCAGGCTCTATCTATCTCTTTTCCATTTCCTTCATCTCTTACGCTATTGCTTAACTCCTCCATTCTTCTTTTACTCTCTAGTCACCCGGAAAGAACATGATTTCCACAGTCTGACGAGCTTCTTTCACTCCCTGCTCACGCCTCACGTCACGCCAGCACTGGTGATTCAACGCTACGTGAATGAATCTCTTGTTGTTATTACTCTCGATTAGTTTGGCTTCCGCATACGACTAAGGTCTGTGAGGATTTTCTTCCTTGCGCTGATTTTTTTAAGTGTCTAACAGTCTATTATAACGTGCGTACGATATATATTTTTTAAGGGTTCTATCGCGTTCTTTAAATCTCTCTCTCTCTCTCTCTCTCTCTCTCTCTCTCTCTCTCTCTCTCTCTCTCTCTCTCTCTCCATCGCATCCATATCAATAAAGCATATTTTTTCACACTTTCTATTCATATCAATAAAGCATATTTTTTGCACACTTTCTATTCTCTTCCAGAACATCATATCTTTGTCTCAAAAATTTTTCTCTTCACTACATTAGCATTTAGCTTCCTGATTTCACAATCAAATCAAGCTGCAATCCTCTGCATGCCTTCTCTGAATGTTGTCTCCATAATCAAGAGTGTAAAAATATACCATATTCTCATCACTTTAATTCCTTCATCCGTGTAAAGTAGGTAAATGTTAAACAAGTATGGGAGACATTACACAACCTTGCTTCACTCTGACCCTCCCCCTTCCGTCCATCCACTCACACCTCATAGTCTCATCTCCCTCACCTCACCTAAACCAATAATGATGTTGTACCACTGTAAAAATTATACCACGGCCTTTAATAAATCACCTTCCGCGCCATATAGTTTCATCACTTCCCACCGCGGCCCTTCCAATCATCCGGGTCATCATTCCCCTCCAGTACCGTAAAGTCAACATGCAATTTATCTCAGCCTCCACAAAGGTTATCACTCCTGGAAGTCCAACATTTGTAAATCGTACAAGTCAAGTAATGTGCTGGACTCTTGCGTTCGTATTTTACCTAAATCTTAACTCTTTCACTGCTAGACAAATTTTCTTCTTTAATGCCTATAACTTTTTAGATAGTATTATTGTGCTAGGCTCTCGTAAATATTTTTATAGCTTAAAAAGACATAATTACCTTCTATTTTCCCTATTTTCTCCTCTGTGTCTCCATGGAAACAGTTTTTGTAGTGCTAGGAAGGTTGAGAAAGGACGACCAATAGCAGCAAAAAGGTTAAGTCCTCTGATTACTCCTGAAGGTTCAACATTTCTGAGTGGTACAGTCGTGTTTACAAGTCGAGTGATCTGGTGGACTTTTGCGTTCGTATTTCACTTTAATATTAAGTGCTCTGATGTACCGAGACTTTCCTTACTGAGCCTGACAAGTCGCTGATAGATTCCAAGATCAGAAGACTTAAGATTGAGAGGAAGAGCAAAACACAGTGGAAGGGAGAGTGACAGGTTGTGTGAGTCCTGACTATGCACGCCTGTATGTTTGCCTGCCTCGGTAGTTTTTCTCGTACAGTCATCTGCCACCTTTATGCCTTTGATTTATACTGCATTTATTTATTTATCTTTTTTTGTGTACGTATGATGAGTTGTGTTCATTTTGTATGACGTATGCTGTATGTGTGTATGTGTGTATGTATTTATTTATCTACTTGTACTATATAATTTTTTTACTGTATTTCATCATAACTTATCTTCACTGTATATAAAGGTAGCGTTGTCGAGGTAAAATATCTACTTGTATGTCTATCGTTTTAGTTATAACACTTGTAATAAAAATTCAAGCAACACTGGATGACTGAATATGAGCTTGTTAGTTGTATATCTACCCAGCCATCTATCCATCTATCTTTCTATCTTTCTATCCATCATCTAAATGCCTATCCACCTACTTATCCATCAATCTATTTTCTCAATCTATTTAATTATCTACATATCAATCTATCTGTCTACGTCTATCTATCTATCTATCTATCTAACTATCTATCTATCTACCTATGTATGTATGTATGTATTTATGTATGTATGTATATATGTATGAACGTATCTATATATCCACGTATTCGTCTATCTCAATCTATTTATCAAAATATTTATATAGCTATCTATTTTTATATGTATGTATGTATGCATGTATGTATGTCTGTATGTATGTATATGTATATCTATCTATCTATTTATCTATTTATCTATCTATCCATATATTTACTTATTCATCTATCTATCTGTCTGTCTATTTATTCATGTATCTATTTGCCCACGTTATTGATATCTTTCCCAGACAGTAACACATACCATGAACTGCCGTACCACTCAACTGTATATCCTACTCACACTTCCTTAATCTATATACAATACCTCCACCTTAAGCCACTAGTCCTCCCATTCATATCTTCCCCGGCCACTCTAAGTCACCTATTTGGACCGTAATCAAAGGTATCTTCCTGCATTAAACGCACATAATTCCCTATCATAATTGTCACTACTACCAATATTTCTCTCTCTCTCTCTCTCTCTCTCTGCTGCTAGTGTTGTTCTGCTGGTGACTTTTTTAAGTGAGTTCAGAAAGTGTCACAGAGAAAAGAAGGGAGGAGGAGGAGGAGGAGGAGGAGGAGGAGGAGGAGGAAGAGGAAGAGGAAGAGGAGGAGGAGGAGGAGGAGGAGGAGGAGGAGGAGGAGGAGGAAAAGGAGAAGAGGAATGAGGGAGGGAGGGAGGAAGACGGGTGCGGACAGAGAAATTAAAACGTATAATTATTTGATTTGTTCATGATGGTGATGATGGTGATGATGATGATGATGATCATAATGATGATGAAAATAAATATTGCTCCTCCTTTTTCTTTTCCTCTTCTTCCTCCTCCTCTTCCTCCTGCTTCTCCTCCTGCTTTTCCTCCTCCTCATCATAAAAAATAATAATAACAACAATAACAACAGTAATAACAAATAATAATAATGATAATAACACCAAAATAATAATTAATCCGGCGGTGTTGCACGTCAAGCGTTACACAGTTATTAATTAGAGATCTTTGTCAACATGCGTGCGGCAGCGGCTTCGGTGATGGTGATGGTGGTGATGGTGGTAATGTTTTTTTTCTTTTTCAATATCGTTATTGTTATTAATATACTGTTAAGCTCCTGCTGGTGGCAATAGTAGAGATTTTGTTCTTTGTATAAACGCATCGTTAAAATCTCTGTTATTTTTGTTGTTGTTGTTGTTGTTGTAAAAGATACTGTTGTAAATGTTCTTGTTATTTTGGTTGATGCTTCGTTGTTGTTGTTGTTGTTGTTGTTGTTGTAAAAAATACTGTTGTAAATGTTCTTGCTGTTTTGGTTGATGCTCCTGTTGTTGTTGTTGTTGTTGCTGTTGTTGTTGTTGTTGCTGTTCTAGATGATGATAATATTGTTCTTGACGTCATTGTTCCTGCTGTTAATGGTGGTGGCAGAGGTGCTGTTTATAGTACTGAAGTGTCGCTAAATTATGTTAGTGTTCAAAGCCAAAGTATGAAAGTGGTGGTAGTGGTGATGGCGGCGGGGGCGGTGGTGGCGACGGCGGCGGCGGCGGCGATGGTGGTGATGGTGGACTCGGGTGGAAAGAGGAAGAGGCCTGCCAGTGACTAACAGCAATGGCAGTAATGATGGTGATAGTGGCAGCGATAGTGGTAGCGGCAGTGATGGTGATATAAGATGGCGGTAGAGCAACTGTTGTGGCGGTGGCGGTGGTGGCGGTGGCGGTGGTGGTGGTAGTGGTGGCAGTGGCAGTAAGAGTCGCCGCTAAATGGTGGAGGCTGTGGGGCGTGACAGGACGGAAAGGGCCACATCCTGGTTCACTGCACTGAAAAATCCATTTTATTCGGTACTAGGGATTCCGCTTGCTTCCCCCTCACCATTCCCCGCCCCTCCAGCACCACTTCCCTTTGCCCATTCCCTCAACAATTCCTCTCTAACTCTTCTACCCCTTTTTTAAAACCCTCCTACCATTGCACTCCCTTCCTATTCCCCACCTCATCCCTATGCATAAAAAAAAAAAAAAAATCTCCCTCGACGGCACCTTTCATATCTCCTCATCTCCCCACAGCACCGTATTATTTTGATGTAGCGGTACATTGTGTCAGTCAATTAGTTAATCAATCAATCAATCAGTCAGTCAGTCAATTCATATTCTTGTGTCTCTTCAGTCTCTATTTCCTGTTAATTTTCCATTTGCTTCCTCCCCTACTCTTAAATTCCTCCTA
>NC_087152.1:29739316-29756816 GCF_035594125.1 Scylla paramamosain | reverse complement strand
GGGAATTATAGAAATTGACAAGGAAAATGATACAGGAGGAGGAAGAAGAGGAGACGGAAAGGGGAATTAAGAGAGAAAAGAAAACAAAAAAAGGGAAGATGAAAGCGAATAAACTGTGGGAGATACGGAGAAGAAATTAGGAAGGGAGTAAAAAATACAGAGAGAATGAATGTAGATAGATGCAGAACTTGTAAGAAGACTAGAGATAAAGAAGAAGAAGAAGAAAAAGGAGAGAGAGAGAGAGAGAGAGAGAGAGAGAGAGAGAGAGAGAGAGAGAGAGAGAGAGAGAGAGAGAGAGAGAGAGAGAGAGAGAGAGAGAGAGAGAGAGAATCTAATTAGACAGAATTATACATAGAGAGATGAATGAGAGGAAGACGGAGGAGAGGGAGGCGGGTGACAGGAAAGTTGATGCTCGCCAAGGCTTGATGGATGGGTGGAGGGATGAAGGGATGGAGGGATGGAGCAAAGCCTCTCTCCTGTGATGCAAACAAGTGCATAATTATTCTAAGAGAAACATTAGTCACTTCCCCTCATTAAACGGGGCAGGTAAGGTTCATTTACTTCAGGTGCAACGCTGACTATTAATTAATGGGTCTGTATACACACACACACACACACACACACACACACACACACACACACACACACAGTATAGTGAAGATATTCTAATAACTGAAACATTAGTATGTCTCAATAAATTTTCCGAACATAGGAACACAAGGAAGTTGTACCTGGAAGTTCCTATATTGTAAAACATACTTACCTGTGTCCATCTGTAGACTCTCGGTTAACAGCCTGATTAAGGCGTCTGAAATCCGCATATATATATATACTCGTATATATATATATATATATATATATATATATATATATATATATATATATATATATATATATATATATATATATATATATATATATATATATATATATATATATATATATATATATATATATATATATATATATATATATATATATATATATATATATATATATATATATATATATATATATATATATATATATATATATATATATATATATATATATATATATATATATATATATATATATATATATATATATATATATATATATATATATATATATATATATATATATATATATATATATATATATATATATATATATATATAAATTGTGATACGCTATGAGGAAATGTGTGTGTGTGTGTGTGTGTGTGTGTGTGTGTGTGTGTGTGTGTGTGTGTTTTATTCAGCATGAGCAATGGTGTCGCTTCTGTAAATATGAAAATTGGAAATATTTCAAACGAGCATCTTGCAATTTCTCTCTCTCTCTCTCTCTCTCTCTCTCTCTCTCTCTCTCTCTCTCTCTCTCTCTCTCTCTCTCTCTCTCCCGGATCATCTATCTACCCATCCATCCACTAAGCTAACACACAAGGCATCAATAACTCCCTCATGACTCGTCCCAATTAAGGTTGCCAGTGACAAATTAGTCATTACTCCACATTCCTCTGCTTCCAGTGACTTGAATCTCCCACTGTGGACAATCATAGTGACGGAACGGCAACCTGGGAATGGTATTAGGAAGTAAGGTAGAGAAGTGGATGGAGAGATAAGAAGTTTGACTTAGGACAGCTGGAACAAACTGGTAGCCGAAAGAGATGAATGGAGAAGGTTTGAGAGAGATCTTTGTCCTGTAATGGTATTGAAGGTGCAAGTGATGACGATGATGATAATAAAAAGCAAAGAACCATGTCATCTTAAAACCTAAAGTCAACGTATCACCTAAATCTGTAAATATTAATAAGAACGCTCAATCTGTCTGCGTGTGCACATTTCTGCCTTCAGTTTTCATTGAGGCAGAATTTTGGGATAAAACTTGCACCATTGAACGTGGGATGGTCGATAACTCGTATTGTCGTGTTTAAAAAAATACAAAAATTTTAGAGATTCCGACTCTCTCAAAAGCCCTCAGCAAAAATGATCCCTCAAGGGACAGAATGAGTCTGGCGAGCGGCTTTGTTCCCACGCTGCCTCTCCTCCAAAATTACACATTATCTGTGAGCTGCGCATTCTGCTATTTACTACAAGGCATTCTACGTAATTTTATTGTATACAAATGCATTAACACTTCCAACTCATCTAATGTACACTATGGCATGAATAAGTAAGTTTTAAAGATGCGTTATATTTTAACTAGTGTAGCATCACACTTGGGGACTCCATTACTTAAAGGAGGGCGGGAGGGTGTGACTGGAGAAAGGTACGGAAGACAGCCATGTAGCAAGACCATTGATTCCTTGGCTATTAACAAAAACTAATATATTCAATTACTCAATTTTGATTTTTAACTAAGAAGCGATGATGTGATAATAACATGTATTAGTTAGCATGGAATAAGGAGAAGGGGTGATCATCACTCGTCATTTCTGCCCCAGCTTCTCACTAAGGCAGCCACTCATTACTCAACATCAAGAAACGCTTTTCCTCGACCTTCATCTTTTTTCTCGGGTCCCTTCAACATCCACGGAGTACTCACCTTATTCTTGAACAGCCAAAGTGTTTTCAGGACCTTCAGATATCACCAATGAAAGCAAATAAATAATCCACACACACATATACACACCAACTCGTCGAACACCAGGACAACACTGCCAGGTTGATGTCACCAACTCGATGAAAAAAATTAACCACTTCATACATAGAACTATAATTATGTCACCGGCATACAGATGGAAGAGTATTGTACAAAAAAGAAAAATATAATTGTGTGCTAGAAACAACACAACATCGATAAAATGAATAGGGTAGGGATGACCGTCAGTAAGGAGGGAAAGAACTGGGGCGGCCCACTGTGGAGGGATGACTAAAGCTGGTGCGATATTTGAATATGACAAATATGAGGTCGCTGATTATTTTCGATTTTTTTAGTCTGAATGTTTTCGATTTTCTACAAAAGTAATCTAAACTGAATGTTTTCGATTCTTGCCAAGAAGTATTATTTTCGACAACCCATTTTATGTTTTTTTGGACTGTTTTCGACACAACTCTTACACATTTAGTGTCCGTTTTGGATTATTTTCGACACAACAATTACCTAGCTATTTACAGTTTGGATTATTTTCAACACATCATTGACCTAAATCAATATTTTTTGGAATATTTTCGACACTTCATTCAGCCATTTTAGACCTTCTTTGATTATTATCTTGTTAGGTTAGGTTAGGCTAGGTTAGGTTAGTTTTTATAGTCTTTTGTTTAAGTCTAAACGTGACGTGATGTGACAGTTCATTTTATCCAGTGTCGAAAACATTCAGAATTTACCATTTTTTTAGTGTCGAAAACATTCAGTTCAATATTTTTTTACTGTCGGAAACATTCATAGTGAAGTTTATTTAGTTTCGAAAACATTCCAACCAATGTTTTTAATGTGTCGAAAATAATCATGATTGAAAAATATATTGCAGAACCATCGAAAATAATCAGTCTAAGTTGCCAAATCATTGTCGAAAATATTCATTCTTAAACATGTTAGTCTGTCGAAAACGTTCAGACTAAAAAAATCGAAAACAATCAGTCCACCCACAAATATGAATCACTCATGCCACCTACGACTGGATGATTACTTCTACTACTGCTACAGCAGCAGCAGGAGCAACAACAACAATAAAAAAGCAACAACAATAACAACAAAGCAACAACAATAACAACAAAGCAACGGCAACAACAACAACAACAACTACAACTATTACTACTACTACCATTACTACTATTACAACAACAACAAGAAACAACAAGAAAAGGCCCACTTGAGTGCCAGTTCCTAAAAACACTGCCGAAAAGAAAAATCAAATGACGGAGGATAAGTGTATTGCAACCTGGTGGTGGTGGTGCAGCACAGGGGAGGGTTCCAGGACCCAAGGAATGCCTGCCGCTGTCAAGTTCTCTGATCTCACCTACTGCTAGTTGCACTCCACGACATACTCCCACAAGTCAACAATTATCTAGTTATCACTGTGGGAATGAACGTTCACATTAGAATCAGCAGCAGTTTTTCTTATTGAACCTTTGAACACAGGAAGAGAAATCATGTGTTCAAATATATCTTGTTTACCGTTGGGGTTTCATGGCGTAGTGACAGTCTTGGGAACCCAGTGTGTGGGATGCCAGCGGTCATATCCCATACAAAATACAATAAATAAATAACGTGATGAAAAATAATTCACATCATAATTCTTTAATACACACTGGCGTGAACATAAGGTGGGGAAATAGAGCAACTTTACAAAAAAGATGGGAAGATGGGGAAATAGACCAACTTTAAAAAAAAGAAAAAGGGCCCTCGTGGCCCAGTGGGTAGAGTGATGCACTTGGAGTTTGGCGTGAGGGAAGTGAGGGGCGCGTAGGTTCGAACCCCCCTCTCGGAACTCACAAAAACCTTCAAGGAGCATCCCTCCATCACCATGTGTGCCTCAAACACACAGGCACGGTGGTGGAGCTGCCCACGGGGAGGAGGGGAGGTGAGTGCGCAGCACCTCCCTACCCCTCCCCAGGGGTGGAAGGCACCGCCTTACCACCCCCGGGAGAGCAAGGGAGGTGAGTGCACAGCGCTTCCCTTCTCTCCCCTACCTAACCCTGGCAAGTCTACGGACTACCAGATAAAAAATAATAAAAAAAAGATTAAAAAAAATAAATAAAAACAGGAAAAAAAAATAAATAAATTCTCTCACAACCTACCAGGCAAAAGATAGAAAAAAATAAAAGTTGAGTGCATAGCACTTCCCTTGTCTCCCAACATACCAGGCAAAAAAATAAAATAAATAAATAAAAATTACCACCTCCTACTCCCCCCCTCAATAAAACTGGCTGATTCTGGCAATCAACAATAAATAATTAAAAAACAATACCAACCTGACTGACCCTGACCCCACCTGGGAAGCACGGGAGGTGAGTGTGCAGCACCTCCCTACCCTCTCCAGTCTCCTAGCTTGAATTTGACCTCCAATCTGACTCATCCTAGCAATTCCCTCCTACTCTCCCCGCCCTGGCAACTGATCCTGGCAAGGTGAGTGCGTAGCACTTCCCTTGACTCATCCTGGCAACTCCAAAGACCCACCATCCTGACCGACCCTGGGAAGCACGGGAGGTGAGTGTGCAGCACCTCCCTACCCTTCCCAGTCTCCAAGTTTGACTTTCACCACCAATCTCACTCATCCTACCAACTCCAAAGAGGCAGTACCTCCTACTCTCCCCACCCTGGCAACTGATCCCTCACCACCAGTACCTCCTACTCTCCCCACCCTGGCAACTGATCCCTCACCACCAGTACCTCCTACTCTCCCCACCCTGGCAACTGATCCCTACCCTATCCTGGCAAGGCGGGTGCGTAGCACTTCCCTACCTGACTGACCCTGGCAACTCTAAAAAAAACCAACCTGGCAACAGACCACCAAAAAAAAAAATAAATAAATAAATAAAATGAAAAAAATTAAAACTCCTACTCCCCCCTCAATAAAACTGACTGACTCTGGCAATCTAAAAATAAAACACCACCACCACCCCACCTGGGAAGCACGGGAGGTGAGTGTGCAGCATCTCCCTAACCTTCCCAGTCTCCCAGTTTGAGTGCTACGCACTCACCTTGCCAGGATAGGGCAGGGATCAGTTGCGAGGATGGGGAGAGTAGGAGGTACTGGTGGTGAGGGATCAGTTGACCAGCATCCTGGCACTTCCCTTGACTGACCATGACTGACTGACCCTGACAACTCTAAAAACAACCAACCTGACTGACTTACAAATCTTACTGTAATCTGGCAACAGACCACCAAACTGACTGGCTCTGGGAAGCACGAGAGGTGAGTGTGCAGCACCTCCCTACCCTTCCCAGTCTCCCAGTTTGACTTCCACCACCAATCTGACTCATCCTACCAACTCCAAAGAGCAACTCCAACTTTACACACCACCACCACCACCCCTCTGATCTTGGCAAGGTGAGTGCATAGCACTTCCCTTGACTGACCCTGACTGACTGACCCTGGCAACTCCAAAAACAACCAACCTTACAAATGTAACCTGGTGAGCATGGGAGGTGAGTGTGCAGCACCTCCCAACCTGACTCACCAACTGTACAAACCACCAACCTGACTTGAATTATGACAGGGGAGCAGGGAAGGTGAGTGTGCTGTATTGTAAATGTACCTCCTACTTTCCCCACTCCTTGCCAGGCAAGGCTGCTTCAGACATCCACACTTCAACTTCAACTATGCATACGAGAATGTTGCTGTATTCTTCCATCGGATGATTACGTTCAGTGCGGAAATCGATAAGTCTACAGTTAATGAAAGTAGCGAAAAGGTGCCCGACTATTCAAGGGTAAATTTCTTTCCGTAAATTTTTTTCTCATAATTTATTATTTATTAATTTATTAATTGTTATTTATTCTATTTATTTATTTATTTATTTTTCTAAATCCATCCATCCTTATGTACACTTGAATATTTGAATATTTCATATTTCGTGAAATTGAGACGCCACATCTCAAACACATGAGGCGCGAGTTGCGTGTGAGTGTACTGTGATATAATCACAATTTATATCTTTTCATACTAAGCAGTATGGCAACTTACTTCTTCCTCATGCTTCTTCCTCCATGCACCCAACAATTCTAGATAACCTTTGAAAAATATCATGCATCCTGGTATGCACCTTGTAACCAGGCTGACTATATTTCACTGCCCCATACCACTCAAAGGCCTCATATCAGTCTTATTCAGTCTCCTTTCGCATCGTGGTAACAGGAATCGCATCGTTATCGTGGAATCGCATCTTTAGCGTGAAATTGCATCGTTAGCGTGAAATTGCATCGTTATCGTGGAATCACATCGTTATCTTGGAATCGCATTGTTATCGTGGAATCGCATCGTTATCGTGGAATCGCAACGTCATCGTGGAAACTGGAATCGTATCGTTATTTTGGAAACTCGCATCTTTATCTTCGTCTATTTATCTATTTATAGTACAGTATAGTATAGTACAGTATATATTTATAGATATAGATATATACTATAAATTACTTAGTTATCATTATTTTGGCTTATACATATACATACGTATATGGTAATGAATCCAGCAGTACAAGTCCTCTATGATAAAAGTCAACAAGATGTGGTAATGAATCCAAGTCCAACAAGGCTCGATACTTTTTCTAAAACACATCGTATAATTTCAGAAGATGAATTACTTTTCCACACCATTGTAAAATGGCGTAACATTTCTTAACCTTTCATAATGTCATTTAAAAGACGCACCAAGAGCTTTTTTTCAGTGACGTTGTAATGTAATTGTAATAACGGTCATAACTATTGACACGTTTAGTACTCAGTCTCATTAATTTTTTTATATTCACTGGGCAGTCTGTCTCCAGCTCTCCTCTCCTGTGCACCGTTTACTTTTAACCTGAATGAAGCCCCAGTGAGAAGACTCCTCTGTCGTCTATTTTATTAATTCCTTCTTTCCATAGACTTTTTTTTTTTTTTTTATTCCTCGTCAATTTTGGGTTGTCGTTTTCTTACAGACTTCACCATACATGTATCCCTCCTTCGGTCCATCCGTCTCTCTCTCTCTCTCTCTCTCTCTCTCTGTCTCTCACAGTTACTCCCTTCCTTTTCTCCCTCCTTGCATCTCATTCTTACCAGTATCCTCTCTTTTCTTTATTTTTCCTCTCTTAGACTCTTATCACCTCCGTATTCTCATCATCATTTTCACTTTCTAACTCACTTCGTAAGAACATAAGAAAATAAGAAAATAAGGGAAGCTGCAAGAAGCCACCAGTCCATCACTTCGCAGTCCCTGCTTGAAACAAAGGTGCATATTTCCATCTTTCATCTTTCATCTTCATCCATATATATGTCTAATCTTCTTTTAAAGCTCCTTAATGACTCAACAATAACAACGTGATAACTGAGTCCATTTCATTCATTTTCTACTATTTTGTTTCAATCACTTTTTCAAACATAACTTTTCAAGCTTGAACACATTATTTCTTGTTCTATCCTGATTACTGATCCTAAGAATTGCGTCACCCTTGTTACATCCCCTATGCACGTGTTCTTCCGCCTTTTCTACAAGGTTCATGCAGCCTTCCCAGAGCTTTTGAGGAATTCATGTACCCTAGCGCCTTGCACAATTAATTACGAAAGAATTACATGAATACTTCAAATTTTCTCCAATTTTAAGACTGATAATATATGAATAAAAGTATTAGATCTCTACATTAAACATAGAAAGTAGCTATTAGGTCCTAATTAATTGTTATATGTCCACTAGGTGCCAAATGTACAGTAAAACAAAATGCCACATTTCAAACACATGAGGAGCGAGTTGCATCTCAGTGTAATATAATAATGTTATGCATAAAGTTGTAATATTTTAATCTCAATTAAAATGAATTACTTACATGGTTCCTTCTAAAACATGTTTTCGTACTGAGCACTGTTATACACACTGGCCATGGCACGTACCCCTCCATGCACCCCACTGTTGCAAAGTACCCTTTGAAAAAAATACAGGCACCCAGGTTGACTAACACTGGCGTAGAGCTTCACCTGCACGGTGAGCTTTGGCTGGAATGACTGCTGAAGGTCTAGGAGGTTTTTACTGGTGCATGCTTCCCCCTCATAGTAGTGACTCAACCAGCGCAGAATAGTGAAATCAGCCAGGCCAGCACCAAAATGAAAGTTCGTTGCCATTTATAATCCTTCGTAAGTCGTTCTCCTCTTCCTTCTTTTCACTGACGGTATTTCATCAACATTTCTCCACTCTTCACGCCACTCCTCTCCTTAGTTTCTTTGCCTTATTTCCTTCTCACCTTGCTTCTTTTTTTTTCCCCCTCTTTTCTTTCACCTTCGTGATTTTCTCCTTCCTTCCTCCTTCAATCCGTCCCTCTCTTTCTCTCTATTTCTCCTCTTGCTACGATTTTTTCTCTCACATTTCAGAGAACAATCCCACGACATCGATAAGAATAACTTAGGTTTCATTTAATTAAGACATGATATGCATTCTCTCTCTCTCTCTCTCTCTCTCTCTCTCTCTCTCTCTCTCTCTCTCTCTCTCTCTCTCTCTCTCTCTCTCTCTCTCTCTCTCTCTCTCTCCTTATTAACCTTACTAATATTTTTCCTTACTTTTTTTTTTAATCGCCTTTGTTCTTGTTCACCTCCCCCTCCTAGTCTTCTTCCTCCTTTCATTCTGTAACCTATTATCTTCCCACTCCTCCATGTCCCTCCACCCTTCCTCTTCCTCCTCCCCCTCCTCCTCCTTTAGCAGGGTTAGCAAGACTTGCACGCCTCTTTCAGGATGCGGTGACAGACTACACATCAAGAAGCGCGAGTCGACAGGAACATGCAAAGACAACGCAGTAATTAATGATGAAAGTGTCCCATCTGTTCGCGAGTCTCAAGTTTTGTTATATCAGTGTGCGCAGTTTGAGAAATAGACTTCAGGATTTAGAAGAGATCGTTTACATGGAGGAACACGATGTCATAGGTGTGACGGAATCCTGCATTAATACATCAAGCAAGGATTTTATTTATTTATTTATTTTTTGCTGAATTTGCACTTCCAGGACACAATGCAGTGTAGACAGTGCAGAGGAGGAGGCGGGGTGCTCCTCCACGTTAAGTCAAGTCTCCACCCCATCAAAAAATTCACAGCCAAAATGGATGCCATAAATGCCTCCTACATTCAACTCAACTTAAAAAACGCACAAATGTGTAATTGGCATTATTTACCGACCGCCAAGACAGACTCAAACTATTGATAACAAATTTATGAGCAAATAGCAGAAAATTGTAACCAAAATGAGTCAATTATTGTATGAGACTTTAACTTACCAGTGCACAGATAGAGCGATCCTTTAAATTCACATTCGGGTTACGACTTGTAGAGTAACCTACAGGAAAGTTGTTGACACCAACTTGTGGCGCATCGGACAAGAGATGGAAATATCTCAGACTTTGTATTGACGGCGAATGAAAACATTGTTAGTAACGCAGAAGTCGGACCGGTACTCAGCACCGGTGACCATCGGATGATTACGTTCAGTGCGGAAATCGATAAGTCTACAGTTAATGAAAGTAGCGAAAAGGTGCCCGACTATTCAAGGGTAAATTTCAACAAATTAAGAAACATTCAGGCCAACTGTGACTGGAATGTAATCATAGAAAGTACAGTAATTAACGTAGAGTGGAGAGAGAGAGAGAGAGAGAGAGAGAGAGAGAGAGAGAGAGAGAGAGAGAGAGAGAGAGAGAGTGGCAATTTCAGGCACGAGCCCAATGGTTGTGCTGTACACCGTTGGATAGAAAATTTCATTCTGTGTTTAATGGTATGTATCCACTTTCAGTGAGACAAAAGAAAGATGGTGAAAACTTTATAAAAAGTTTTATAATGTATTTTGCGCATGCGCAGAAGCCTGTCAAATTTGACATGCTTTTTCCTTATAACTTGTATGTTGGGTAGTTTTTTGAGAAATCCCATTTTCGGTACCTTTCTACTTTTTGCAAGTTACCCATTAACATCACCCAACAGAAGAGATGAAAGCTATATCACATAAGATTGAGAGAGTCGTACTATCATAAGGTGCTAATTTCGTTAAGATCAGCCGCTTTGTTCCAGAGATATTGGCGTTTGAATATCGTTACGGTCGGGACAGGCCACGGAGCTACTCAAAATAATATAACCTCAGTAAACTTCCCTTCGCTCGTAACCACCCACTCATACCCTAAATAACAACTCTCCAGGAAAAGGAATTTTAGAAGCGATCAACAAAATTAAAATAAATAAAACACCTGGATCAGATAAAATTTCGCCGCGAATATTAAAGGAGGCGAAAAACGAGCTTGTCAAGCCTCTATCCATATTTCAACAAATCACTAAAAACTCGACAAGTCCCTGACAAATGGAAACTAGCAAATATTTCACCTATCTTCAGAAAAGGTGACAAATTTCACTCTCAAAACTACCGTCACATAAGCCTCACATCAGTTGTGGGTAAGCTTACGGAATCAATGATAAGGGATAAAACACTAGATTTCCTGGAAAGTAACCATACCATAAAGGACGCTCAACATTTATTTCCTAGAAATAAACGTTCATATATAGCGAATTTACTGAACTTTTTTTCACGATGTGCATAATATGTATGATAATACCAGGCCAGTAGATATAGTTTATTTTGATTTCCAAAAGCATTTCACAAAATTCATTATAAGCGCCTCCTTCACAAAGTAAAAGCTCACGGCACATCAGGTGACCTCACTGCGTGGATAGATGATTGGTTGACAGACCGCAAACAGCGAGTAGTAATTGACTGTAAACATTCAAATTGGATCATTGTAAGTAGTGGCGTTCCTCAAGGATCAGTCTTTGGACCGATCCTCTTCATAATATATATATCAATGACATAGACGAAGCAATCAGAAGTAAATTGTCAAAATTTGCAGATGATACTACAGTTGTTAACAAGGTTGACTCACCAAACAAATGAATGGTATGAAATGTGGCTTATAACTCTAATTTTGATAAATGCCACGTATTACATATCGGAAATAGCAATCCGCAGGAAAATTATAAAATGAGTAATGTCTCCATCAAAAGTCTGGATCCTTAAAAAGATATGGGAGTTTTAGTGGCATCAGATCTTAAACCAAGCAAACTGCACCAAAGTCATTAAAATTGCCAGTAAATTAATACATTTCATAAAAAGATCCTTCATCTTCAAATCTGAGAAAATAATGCTGGCCTTGTACAACTCACTCGTACGTCCTCATCTTGAATGCAATGTACAGTTTTTGTTATCATACTACAGAAAGGATATTGAAAAATAAAAAAAATAAAAAATACAAAGTAGAGTGACCAAATTATCCCAAGGCTTCGCAATAAACCTACGAGGAACGCCTTAAACAACGAGACCTATTCTCCCTATCCAAATGCAGTCTAAGAGTGGATGTGATATTGCTTTACAAAACTTTTAAGGGCTTCACAAAAATGAGATCTGAACTCTTCTTAACCCTTCACCAGTCTAATATTACAAGAAACAATGGCTTCAAAATAATAGGTAAGCGATTTCAAACAAATGAAGCCAAACATTTTTCTTCAATCGTGTCATAAAATTAATATGTGGAATGTGTTCCATCAAGCGTCGTTAACTCAGGTACTGTTCACTCATTGAAAACCTGTCTTGACAAGTATGTAGACACTAATTCCCGGTTGTCACTGTTCATGTCTGAATAACGAACACGTTCACTCCGTACTATCTGTCTCCTGATGGGTGTATATTTCACTAAGGAAGAGAAGGAATTACTGTGTAACAAAGATAATGAATCAGAATAAAGAGACCTTAGCGATGGCATGTTCCTCGGCGACTTTCTGCTGACCACGTCACAGGAATGGTAAAAGGAATCGAGTTCTTGTAGAGCAACTCACCCATTACTATAGTCTAGTTAAAATGTACCCCAGTAAATCTAATTTTAAGGTAGAGGAAGCGCCTCGTCAGATGACACAAATAATAGGATTGCATGTAGATTGTATGTGGTAGAAGTAGTCATCATCTCTTTCTTGCTCTCCTCTCAAATTATATGTTCTTTTTCTACACAACATGGTGCCGTTTCCTTTTTCTGGCATCCTTGGTTGGAGGGATGGGGGGTTGGGGGTTGGGAGAACCCTTCTTCTGTGGTAAACTCGTTTTCCATTCCCCGAAAGCGATCGTTCTAGTTGTTTATATTTATGCAGAGTGGGGAAAAAAAAAAAACATAGTCTAGAGCAGTGTGACCCAACAGTTGGTTTAGTGTGGCTCGCGTGCACTCATCGAATAATTTTATATGAAAAAAAAGAAAAAAACTTAAATGCTATTCAGCAAAGGTGAAGTGTGTGGAATAATAACGATTAGCTTGTTATGACATCGCTGCTGGAATAACATAATGCCTGCAGAGCGAAAGTCCTTCCCCATAGTTATGAAGTAGTGACGTAGGGATATGGTACACGTCATGAACACGGCCACTTCTTTGTGCCAAGAACGTTTTCATAATGTCTTGTTAGTATTTTTGCATTCACTCCTGAACCCACCAATCTCAGTAAGTGTACATTGGATTGGGGTCAGGTTTCAGATGAGACGTCGGGAGCTGTAAGGCCTTAGGCCTAGTTGCCTAGTGTATACCGTTACAAGTAACTCCCTTCCACTGTCGGTATTCTCACACTGGAATTGAATTCGCGGAATTCGTTTTCGTTTTTTGGCCCAGGTGAAGGACAGGCGAAGTACGTGGCACTTGTATACACAGATCGCCACTCCAGTAGTCCACTACAGCCCAGTGCTCAGTACACATCGTGTAATATTTGGTAAATTTGGAAGTGGAATAATATAAACTTTGGGTTTTTACAGTATATTTTTTCATGTAGGAAGGACACCGGCCAACGGCAACAAACATCCAATAAATAAGAATCTCACTGGGATGCCGGTCCCCGAATAGGGTTCGAAGCGGTAGTCAAAAACTGAAGGATAAGTGTCTTGAAACCTCCCCCTTGAAGGAATTAAAGCCATAGGAAGATGGAAATACAGAAGCAGGCAGGGAGTTCCAGAGTTTACCAGCGAAAGTGATGAATGATTGAGAATACTGGTTAACTTGCTTTAGAGAGATGGACAGAATAGGGGTGAGAGAAAGAGAAAAGTCTTATGCAGCAAGGCCGAGGGAGGAGGGGTGGCATGTAGTTAGCAAGACCAGAAGGATAATTAGCGTGAAAATAGTTGCAGAAGATAGCAAGAGATACAACATTACGGCGATGAGAGAGAGGCTGAAGACAATCAGCTAGAGGAAATGAGTTGATAAAACGAAAAGCTTTTGATTCCATCTTGTCTAAAATAGCGGTATGAGTGGAACCCCCCCTACCCCATACATATGAAGCATACTCCATATATGGATGGATAAGGGTTCTATCCAGAGTTAACAGCTTGGCCGTGGGGGAGGGGGTGTGAGAAAACTGGCGGAGACGCCTCAGAACACCTAACTTTATAGAAGCTGTTTTAGCTAGGGATGAGATGTTAAGTTTCCACTTTAGATTAGAAGTAAAGGACAGACCGAGGATGTTTAGTGTGTGTAGAAGAGAAGGACAGCTGAGTATCATTGAAGAAGAAGGGATAGTTGTCTGGAAGGTTGTGTTGAGTTGATAGATGGAGGAATTGAGGTTTTGAGGCATCGAACACTACTAAGTTTGCTCTGCCAAATCAGAAATTTTAGAAAGATCAGAAGTCAGGCGTTCTGTGGTTTCCCTGCGTGAGGTGTTTAATTCCTGTAAGGTTGGACGTTTGGAAAAAGACGTGCAAAAGTGCAGTGTGGTGCAAGAAGTTTGATTTAGAAGATCTTTGATGAATAATAGGAAGAGAGTGGGTGACAGGTCAGAAGCCTGAGGAACACCATTATTAACAGACTTTGGAGAAGAACAATGACCGTCTACCACAGCAGCAACAGAACGGTCAGAAAGGAAACTTGAGATAGTTACAGATAGAAGGATAGAAGCCGTAGGAGGACAGGTGAAATAAAAACTTTGTGCCAGACTCTATCAAAAGCCTTTGAGATATCTAAGGCAACAGCGAAAGTTTCACCAAAAGCTTTAAAAGAGGATGACGAAGACTCAGTAAGGAAAGCCACAAGATAACCAATAGAGCGGCCTCGATGGAACCCTTACTGACGATCAGACAGAAGACTGTGAAGTGATATACATTTAAGAATCTTCCTGTTGAAGATAGATTAAAAAACTTTAGAGAGGCAGGAAATTAAAACAATAGGAGAGTAGTTTGATTGATTAGAGAGGTCATCCTTTTTAGGAACAAGTTGAATGCAGGCAAACTTCCAGCAAAAAAGGTAGATGTTGACAGACAGAGTTGGAAGAGTATGCCTAGGTATGGCAAGCACGGAGACACAGTTTTGTAGTACAATAGGAGGGATCCTATCAGGTCCATAAGCATTCCGAGGGTTAAGGTCAGCGAGGGCATGGAAAACATCACTGCGAAAAATCTTAATGGGTACCATGAAGTAGTCAGAGGGTGGAGGAGAGGCAATAAAAACCCTGAATCATCCAAGGTAGAGTTTTTAGCAAAGATCTGAGCAAACAGTTCAGCTTTAGAGATAGATGAGGTGACTTCACCCTTGTGTTGTGAGACACAAACAACAAGAACAACAACAAGAACAACAACATCAACAACAACAATAACAACAACAATAACAACAACAACGACTACTACTACTACTACTACTACTACTACTTTCACCACCACCACCATT
The DNA here is from genome assembly GCF_035594125.1 of Scylla paramamosain. NCBI lineage: Eukaryota > Metazoa > Arthropoda > Malacostraca > Decapoda > Portunidae > Scylla > Scylla paramamosain. The sequence goes on along the minus strand of NC_087152.1, from coordinate 29,741,503 downwards.
TATCTCCACTATATTTTATGGAAAATTACTACATACCGGTACTTACTAATCTACAATATAGTATATAGTAGTATTTAGTATGTAGTATGTATATCAGAGATTACAGAGATGATACTGGTGTTGAGTCCCATGTTCACTTGTGTTTGGTTACTTAGTGATTGTTTTGAATATAATGTAATGACACTCGTATATCGAAGATATTCGATCACAAAATAAATATTATTGTGGCATATGTATTGTAACATGGCTTTACTGTGTCGCCGCAGTGAAAGGAAAATATTAACTTTTTCCATGTGAAGATAATTGCTAATCTTGTTGATGTACTTACATACAGTATCCTCGGGAAATCGTTTTAGAGTATTTTGGAGTGAGTGAAATGATTACAAAAAGTCAAATGTCAGAGGTCATGTGGCACTATATTAAATTAGATGTGTATGGTGAAGTAAGGGGAATGACACGGTGATCTATGGGAGGGTTATTATTACTGTGAATAAATTAAGATACAGCCTAGGATTTTGATTTTTTTTTTTTTTTCAGATTTACGTGGCATTTTCGGAGATTAAAAATCCGAATTCAAGGTAAAAATTAAATATCAGAAAGAAACAAACACTGGTAATATGTGTTGGTGTGTGTGTGTGTGTGTGTGTGTGTGTGTGTGTGTGTGTGTGCGTAAAATATCAACGCACTAGCATTGTCCTGTATTGGCTGTGGGAGTGGTGTGATGACTGGTGGGCGTCGCAGGTGACCTTCTCTTCCCTCTCCCCGGCTATCCAAGAGACCAAGCCACGTCATCAGCAAGGCATCACGATAGAACCACCGCCTCAGGACTCACTACAGCTCAGTAATCTGGTCGCGCTCCGCTCATAACACAGCCAGACACACTCAACAGTACAACTGACGGTGAATGTTAATGGTGAATGTTATATTTATTCTTAATACGCCATAATAACTAAGTCTTTACCCAGAAAACATGCAGGATACGCCAGATAGTGAACAGATGTTTAGAGAAGATGAGAATAAGAAGCTGACAGATATTTTCATAACTAAGGAGATAGTGGAACAGGAGATGGAAAGGCTTAAAAAGTTCAAGACACCAGGACCAGATGAAATATATTCCAGAGTACTTAGGGAATGTACAGAGGTTATTAGTGAGCCGTTAGTTTCTATCTTTAGAAAATCACTTGAGTCAGGTGAGGTAGCAATAATGTGGAGGCAGGCTAATGTAGTACCCATCTTTAAGAAAGGAGATAAAACTTTAGCGTTTAATTATTGATCTGTCAGCTTAACTTCAGTTGTAGGTAAAATAATGGACTCAATAATAGCGAGCAAGATTAGGGAGCATTTAGACAAACATAACTTGATAAATCAGTCACAGCATGGCTTCACGAAGGGGAAGCATTGCCTGACGAACCTGTTAAGTTTTTACAGTAAAGTGTGCGAGGCAGTAGATAATGGTAATAGTTATGATATCTTATATCTGGACTTTAGTAAAGCATTTGATAAGGTACCCCATCAAAGGCTCCTGAGAAAGGTTAGGGAACACGGGATAGATGGGAAGGTGTTAGGCTGGATAAGATCATGGCTAAGCGACAGGCGACAAAGAGTTGTAATAAACGGCTCTAAATCCGAGTGGGGTCATGTAATTAGTGGCGTGCCACAGGGATCAGTATTAGGGCCATTGTTGTTTTTAATATATATCAATGACTTGGATAGTGGAATTAGTAGTGATGTTAGTAAATTTGCGGATGACACAAAGACAGGTAGATTAATTAGGTCAGAATCGGATGCCATCGCCTTGCAGGCAGATTTAGATAGAATGAATGAATGGACGGACAAATGGCAAATGCAGTTTAATATCAACAAATGCAAAGTACTTAGTGTAGGTAGAAGAAACCCATACAGTAAACACACAATAAACAACGAAACTCTGGTAGGTTCAGGGTACGAGAAAGATTTAGGAGTTATAGTTAGCTCTGAGCTCCGTCTAAGAAAGCAATGCTTAGAGGCCAGAAACAGGGCAAATAGGGTACTAGGATTAATTTTTAGGAGTGTTAAAAGTAGAAGGCCGGAAGTAATATTAAAGTTATATTTAGCGCTGGTCGGACCTCATCTAGACTACGCTGTGCAGTTCTGGTCCCCGCATTACAGGAAAGATATAAGTCTATTAGAATCAGTACAAAGGAGAAT
>NC_087152.1:29686816-29736816 GCF_035594125.1 Scylla paramamosain | reverse complement strand
CTACTGAGACAATTAAATATTTTGAATTTTGAAATTCTTTAAAAATCATAATTTTCTTATATTGATTCTTTTGCACTACCTGATTACAGAGGTAATGGATCCGTTACTTTTGATCCAGTAAGTAAAAAAAATTGCTGTTTGATTATTCTTATGTAAAAAAAAAAAAAAAAAAAAAAAATATATATATATATATATATATATATATATATATATATATATATATATATATATATATATATATATATATATATATATATATATATATATATATAATTTCCAGCAACACACCATCCCAGGTCTGGTTGTACATCTACTATGTTTAGGTCACTAGAACGAAAAAAAAAAAAAAAAGGTCACTAAACTTAATGTTTATGGAGGACGTGATTCAGATGGTTTCTTTCCTTTATTTTACCAAGAACTCTGCTTGCGCTGTCGCTCCAAGTCCAAAGTTAGCAACAATTTTCTGCTCATTTGTGAGAAAGTGAAGCTTTCCTCTGCTGCCGAGCAGCCAAAGTCTGTGCTATTTTTAAGACTGATTACATAAGAACATAAGAACATAAGAAATAAGGGAAGCTGCAAGAAGCGACCAGGCTTACACGTGTCAGTCCATGTATGAAACACACCTACCTATTTCCATCTGTTATCCCCATCCATAAACTTGTCTAATCTTCTCTTAAAGCTCTCTAGTGTCCTAGCACTAACTACATGATTACTGAGTCCGTTCCACTCATCTACCACTCTATTTGAGAACCAATTTTTTCCTATCTCCTTCCTAAACCTAAATTTTTCAAGCTTGAACCCGTTATTTCTTGTTCTACCCTGGTTGCTGATCCTAAGAATTTTGCTTACATCTCCCTTGTTACAACCCTTATACCACTTAAAGACTTCTATCAGGTCCCCTCTTAACCTACGTCTCTCTAGAGAATGTAAATTTAACAGCTTCAACCTCGCCTCGTAAGGAATACTCCTCATCCCCTGTATCCTTTTAGTCATTCTCCTCTGTACTGATTCTAATAGACCTATATCTTTCCTGTAATGTGGGGACCAAAACTGCACAGCGTAGTCTAGATGAGGTCTGACCAGCGCCAAGTATAACTTTAATATTACTTCCGGCCTTCTACTTTTAACACTCCTAAAAATGAATCCTAGTACCCTATTTGCCTTGTTTCTGGCTTCTATGCATTGTTTCCCTTGACGGAGTTCAGAGCTAACTATAACTCCTAAATCTTTCTCGTATCCTGTACCTACCAGAGTTTGGTTGTTTAATGTGTACCTATTGTGTGGGTTTCCTCTACCTACGCTAAGCACTTTCCATTTATTGATATCAAATTGCATTTGCCATCTATCCGTCCATTCATTCATTCTATCTAAGTTTGCCTGCAAGGTGATGGCATCCGATTCTGACCTAATTAATCTACCTATCTTTGTGTCATCCGTAAATTTACTAACATCACTACTAATTCCACTATCCAAGTCATTGATATATATTAGAAATAACAATGGCCCTAATACTGATCCCTGTGGCACCCCACTAATTACATGACCCCACTCGGATTTCGAGCCGTTTATTACCACTCTCTGTCGCCTGTTACCAAGCCATGACCCTATCCAGCCTAACACATTCCCATCTATCCCGTGTGCCCTAACCTTTACTAAAGTCCAGATATAAGATATCATAACTATCACCATTATCTACTGCCTCGTACACCTTACTGTAAAAACTTAACAAGTTTGTCAGGCAAGACTTCCCCTTCGTGAAGCCATGCTGTGACTGATTTATCAAGTTATGTCTTTCTAAATGTTCCCTAATGTTCCTCGCTATTATTGACTCTAACATTTTACCTACAACTGAAGTTAAGCTGACAGGTCTATAATTAGACGCTAAAGTTTTATCTCCTTTCTTAAAGATGGGTACTACATTAGCCTGCCTCCACATTACTGGTACCTCACCCGACTCCAGTGATTTCCTAAAGACAGAAACTAACGGCTCACTAATAATCTCTTTACATTCCTTAAGTACTCTGGGATATATTTCATCAGGTCCTGGTGACTTGAACTTTTTTTTAGCCTATCTATCTCCTGTTTCACTATCTCCCTAGTTATGGAAATATCTGTCAGCTTCTCATTCTCATCTGCTCTAAGCACCTGTTCACTAGCTGGCATATCCTGCATGTTTTCCTGGGTGAAGACAGTTAAAAAATAATCATTCAGAAGTTTACTAATCTCCTCCCTAGAACTAACCAGCTCCCCATCTGCTGCCTTTAATGGACCTACAGTATCCTTATTCTTCGTCCTGTATACCTGATAAAATCCCTTGGGGTCCGTCTTCGCCTGGCTGGCTACCTTTAATTCATAATTGTCCTTACCTTTCCTCCTTAACTTCCTGACTGTTCTAACTAATTCATTATATTGTGTCTTTAAAACTTCTTCATCTGCCCTTAATCTCTTATATATACTTCTCTTACGCCCTATATAATGCTTTAACCTAGCAGTCATCCATTTAGGGTCATTTTTTTGTGATCTTATTGTTCTATACGGGATATTTGCTAACTGAACTGTATGAACTTTATCTACGAAATATTTATACAATTCATCTACATTTACTTCACCTAATCCTCTCATCTCGTCCCCTACCCTCTCCACTCCCTCATCTACTCGTCTCGACCTCACCTCTCTCATTTCAGCATGACTTGAAATTCCAACATACTCACACCTATCTTCCCCCTTCCTCTTTCCTCCTCCCTTCCGGAGCCTCACCTCACCTCTCTCATCCTGCCTTATCTCTCTGAACTCCGTCCCTGACCTGACCTCACCCTGCATCCTTTGCCAGTCCACTCCTTGGGGGTACCTTTTTAATTCTTCAAAATCTGCTCTCCTAAAGTCAGGTATTTTACTAGTGTTTTTGTTTCTAACAGTTTATTCCCATTCTAAACTGTACCTAATTTCCCTATGGTCACTGTTACCTAGCTGTCCTCCAACCTCTATCTGCGTGACTGCTTCCTCCCTGTTAGTAAGAATTAAATCTAGAATATTATTCCCCCTTGTGGGTTCTACGACTACCTGTTTTAAAAAATTATCCTGAATTACCTTAAGAAATTCCTCTGCTTCCTTTTTACCCACAATCAGACCCCAGTCGATATTCATAAAATCAAAATCTCCCACCACACATACCTGACTGTACCTGCCTGCTCTATTTAATTCCTGCAACAGTGAGGTGTTAATTTCCTCTGTACTGGTCGGTGGTCTGTAAACTACCCCAAGTACTACTGACTGCGATCCTTCCTTAATATCTACCCATATCGAATCTGCTTTGTTATCTGTTTTAGTTCATACAACACTGTAATGTGTCCCTAACGTATAACGCGACGCCTCCTCCTCTCCTGTTTTCCCTATCTTTATAGAACATTGTATACCCATCTATCTTAAACTCTGGATTAAATACTTTTCCTGACATATCTAACCAAGTTTCAGTTAAAGCAATGATATCAAATTTCTCTACGCTCGCTATTCCTCTAACCAAGTCTATTTTATTCAGAATACTTCTACAGTTTGTGTAGTAAACACTTAAGCTATTTCTCACCATCCCTGAGCCAACTACCTTTCTAGATTTAACTAATTTGCCCCTCGCCTTCTCCTCACTACCCCTTCTTCCCTCCCGACTAACGAAAAAAGCGCTGGAGTGCAGTTACCTCCCGCTCGAGTGTTTCGGCCAAAACACGAACACCCTGGCGTGACAAATGCACTCCATCCCTGGCGTACAAGGTGTCCCTGCCATAGAAAAGGTCCCAGTTGTCGATGAACGTCCATCCATTACTCCTACAATGATTCGCGAGCCTGCGATTCACTGTAATAGCCCTGGACAGCCACTCAGCACCAACTCCCCTCCTCGGCAAGACACCACATACCACGGGGATCCCTCCCTTGTCCCTAATCCTGTCCAAAGCCTGTCGAAACCTCCTGATAAGCTCCTCACTCCTGACCTTACCAAGGTCATTCCCTCCCGCACTGAGAAAAACAATGGGCTTGGTCCCATCTTTTTCCAAGCACGTGTCTAGCCTATCAGCTACCTTCCCTATCCCGGCCACCGGTAAACACACCCTCGACCTACGCTTCTTATCCCTAGCACAGAACGCACTATCTAAGTGCCTAACCTGACTATCACCAAACACAAGCACTCTACCTTGGGGCAGGGTAACTGCATCTGCCCCCTCCTTCTTGCCTCCTCCCGCCCTGTCCACCTCCTTCTCCTTCCCTTCCTCCAGCACATTGAAGGGATTCTTCGTCTCCACGCAAGGTGCCCTGAGGACCTTCACCCTCTTGGCTCCTCGGTTGTGTGCAGGGGAGCCAAGAGGGTGAAGGTCCTCAGGGCACCTTGCGTGGAGACGGAGAATCCCTTCAATGTGCAATGGTGATTTTAATTCATCATCGCCAGGTGACTAAAGACCTTTATCTATAACACCAATTTCATTGAAATTATTTGAACGTATGTTAGTTCAGCGCCTTGTGCAGTGTTGCATATCCTCTTCCAACTCTTCAAAGTTCTAGTTTGGATTCAGGAAATAAAACAGTGCCTGTGATGCTCTCCTTACTCTGATACTTGATCCTCACGCAGCATTAGATGTTGCCCTGGGCAAGAGTTGTGGTGATTTATTTCAGTACTGCATTTGATTTAGTTAACCTTAAAGCTTTGTTGCATAAATTGAGTTTATTTGAAATAAAAAAAAGTTTTTAATATCTTCAGTGAATTTCCATCAAATTAAAAGCAGCGTGTTTGTATGATTTTTTTTTTTTTTTTCAGATTTTAATGATACTACGTATAACTGGAGTGCCCCATACAGTGTTCTTGGACTTTTTTTTTCTTTTTTTTTCGGCTGATATGGGGAACAACATCGAAAATATTATAATTTCATATGCAAACATTCCATCAATCATTCTCAGGTCAACAGCAGCTGACAAAGACTCAAGCATGTGCATGAGTATCACTCCCAAGAAGTCTGTGTATCATCATCAGCAGATCTAGAACACAATTTCCTTGTCACTTTAATTTACATTTAGCTGATGGTGTCCTGTCTGATGTATCCTCTTTTAAATCATTGGGAGTGACTATTGATTTAAAATTTACCTTCGAGAATCACCTTGGGAGTGGGGCATCACGTATTGCTAAAAGAAAACTGTCGTTCTATGGAAATAATTAAGATATTTTCCTGTAATGATGCACTAAAGGAAACATTTTATTGACTTATACTACCTCATTTTGAATACTGTTCGTCAGTTTAGATGTCGACTGCAGTATCATTTAAAATCATCAGACAAAACGCTGAACTGCGTTACAGGTTTACAAACTAATGTCTCCCATACAACACAAATTGCAGCACTAAGTATGTTTTACAAGATTTCTAATAATTCTGACTTCCAGATCCTCACATTCCAGGACGCTTGGCGAGATGTTTACTATCGAATGATTCTCGAACTCTGCGGCCTGTACGCTGCTCCACTTGGTGCTACTTGAGATGCTATATTTCCTATTTTACTAAAAAAAGGAATGCACTGCTGAACGACACAGTGCTTGCCGCCTAAGCCAATTAATTTCAGTCTACGGTATTTGTAAAAGTATTTGTTTTCTCAAGAATAATTGACGTAACTGTTTATAATTCTATAGGTTAAGCAATAACATGATGAACTGGCAATACGTGCCTATCTCAACGCGCTGTGACTGGTAATAATTTCTGGTGCAGGATGAAGTGTTCCGGACTTGGTGAATATGCGTCCCGGTGACAAGTGCGAGCGTTTACTGGAGGAAAATGGTGAGGCGCTGTTGTGGTGCGCAATTAATTGGAGCGGTGAAGTAAATCTCGCAAATTCGTCAAGGGCAGCCATGTCTCCCACAGATGTGGAGTTTAGACATAGTTTTGATAACATTAATATTCCTCCTGGTGTGCATGTGTGCAGAAAATTATGACACTTTAGAGGCATGTTCAAGCGGGAATCACGCACAATTTCTAATCAAGATCCATTTCAGACATGGCCACTTGGCAGCGCTGACCTGTGGCTCGTGAGTAGTGGTTCAGAAGCGCCACTCATGAGCGTCAGGGCGATGGTAAAGAGCGTTTCAAGCTCTGTTAAGGGCATGTCGAATAAATGAGTCTGGCATTAGCAGTGGTACAGTCGCAACATGTACCCGCAGCAGATAGTGGCGCGGCAGCAGCTACGTGTGAAAGCTGCAACTGAATGGCAGGGATCGTGACGAGCAGGGTTGCTTTTTTGTTGTGGTGTGGCGAAGGCAAGAGTTCAAACTGTCTCCACCGCTACTATTTAGTGGCTATGACTGCTTGCAAAAATCTCCGTTTATCTCCAGTATTTGCAAACGGTAGCTGTGCTGTAACGTAATGCTAAGTGGGTCCGTCTGGGAGGGACATAAATGTCTGTTTAACAAGCTGTTTAAAAAGATCTTCCTCTCGGTCTATGCAAAAGAGAAAGAAACAAGGATAATGAAAAAGGAAACAAGAACAATGTGAAATGTAAATAAATACACAAATAAATAAACACATAGTTAGATATCTAGATAAATATATAAATATATAAAAAAGATAGCTAGATAGACTGGTAAACAGAGAGACAGACAAAAAGACAGACAGACGTAGAGAAAGACAGACAGACAGAAATATGGGTAAACAGACAAATGGACAAACACACAAACTAATATAAAAATAACAAACAAACAAACAAACAAAAACAGAACTCTAAAAAGACCAAAAAAATAAAATATTGCAAGAAATAAAAAAAAAACAGGAAAAAAAAACATAAGTATAAAAGTAAGGAGATGGATAAAAATATAGACAAAAAAAAATAAATAAATAAAGTAAAAAAGAAAAAAAAAACATACACGGAAACACAGTATGCAAAAGAGACAGGAAAGTCGTGGAATTTAAATGCAGGTTTTATACTCACGTGATCAAGCTTCCTCCTCCTCCTCCTCCCACTTCTCCTCCTTTGCCTTGGGTCGTTGTGGCCCCGTGAGCGTGTCAGATTGTGCCTTGCCTTATCTATTATTCATTTCTCTTCCTCATTCCTTCTTCCCTTCTTCCTTTTCTTTTGTCCTCCGTTCCCTCCTTCCTTCCTACTTTCCTTTTGTCCTCCGTCCCTTCCTTCCTCACCTCCTGCCCCTCATCCTCGTAAAGGACTCCTCTTAATTAAGCGCCAATCATCTCAAGAAGGCGACCTACGGGAGTGGACGAGAAAAGAGACGCTTTATTTTAATGGCTAAATGTTACAACGGTTGGCTAGTAATGGTAATGATAATAATAATAATGATAGTAATAATAATAATAATAATGATAATAATAATAATAATAATAATAATAATAATAATAATAATAATAATAATAACAATAATAATTATAATAATAATAGTAATAATAAAAATAACCGTAATAACGCTTTCTCTCCCTTCACCTTCTTCCTTCCCTCTTCTTTGTAGTCCTCCTCTCTTTCTCCTTCTTTCTCATCCATTTTTCTTTCTTTTCTTTGTTCTTTCCATGACCTCGCTCATCCCTGTCTTTATATTTCTTCCCTGCACCCTTTCCTTGTTTTTTTGTGTTCTCGTCTCATCTTCCTCATCCTCCTCCTCTTCCTCCTCCTCTTCTTTCTCCTTAACCTCCCCCTCTTTCTTACATCTTACATAAATTTATGAAACGCAAAATGCACAGCGGTGTGTGTGTGTGTGTGTGTGTGTGTGTGTGTGTGTGTGTGTGTGTGTGTGTGTGTGTGTGTGTGTGTGTGTGTGTGCGTGACGTGTGTGTGCGTGTTTTATATATATATATATATATATATATATATATATATATATATATATATATATATATATATATATATATATATATATATATATATATATATATATATATATTTATTTTATAGTTTCAAAAGAGCCATTGTTTGCTATGTCTTCATCTGATAACAACCACCATCAGTGAAAGAAGCTGCAAACCACCACTAGGACCATCACTGCGGCAAACACAATAGCACTCACTCACTCAGTCACTCACTCGGAGGATAAAAACAAATGTTATTCCAGTGTTCTCTTCTATTAGTCATTGTGCCAGGTGGAATGCCTTTGCCATCTCATGCAGCAATATTTCACATCGTATCACAAGCACTACTACTGATCATTGCCTCTCCTTCAGTAATACTGACACTATAACCTTTTTAACTATAGCTGCCAAAGAGAGTTTATGAAATATTTTTGCAGTCGATTATTATCTGTATTACCGTAACATAATAACCATAAGAGGAATGAAAGTGTGCCGCTACATTTATATCTTGTAAGTTATGAAAAAAAAGTTCAAAGGATTTCTTAATGAATTCATAAAATGGCAAACTGATTCGCACTTTATCATTATCCACACCTTTCTAAGTATGATTTTCAACTACTACTGCAAGCGCAAAAGATTATTACCATTATGCATTATCTTTTTAGTAGCAAAAACATTTATTCACATGCACACAGGCACGTCAAAAAAGATTTAAGAAAAAATCGAAAAAAAAAGATAAAAAAGAATAAATCCGGACAAATGTGGCAAAATCGAGGTAATGGGAGGGCATGAGCAGGTGCTTCTCCGCCCTACCAGTGCCACATTCCCCCGCGAGAATGTGAGAGTTGCTGGGCTGCTCGAGTTGACCCTGAGAGAGAGAGAGAGAGAGAGAGAGAGAGAGAGAGAGAGAGAGAGAGAGAGAGAGAGAGAGAGAGAGAGAGAGAGGGGAGGGGGCACTAATCAGACAGACAGACAGACATACGAGTACATACATACATACAGACAGACAGACAGACAGATAGAGAGCACGCACACGGATATGCATACACACAAAGATAAGAAGAGAAATAGACAGAAAGACACAACACACACACACACACACACACACACACACACACACACACACACACACACACAAAAGGTTAAGGGCAGGCAGACTCAACCAACCTCGCGAGGCTTGCACGCTTAAGTGATTCCTTTGTCACCAGGTCTTGTTGGCGCTTTTGTTTACTTCAAAACTGCAACTCCCGTAAAGGTTTGGTTTAACTATCCATTCTTTTTCACGGATACATGTTTCTGTGTGTGTGTGTGTGTGTGTGTGTGTGTGTGTGTGTGTGTATGTGTGTGGGTGGGTGGGTGGGTGGGTGGATAAGTATGTGTGTGAACTAATTTCAAAATGATGTCATCTCGTCTGGACTATTATTTCATTTTTATCTTGTCCCTGCCCTCTTTCTCTCTTTCTCTCTGTATACCAGTCTTTCGCGAGCTTTCCTCATTTTTGTTCCTCTCTTCAAGTATATCAGGGCAAGATTGTGTTTGACGTGTTTAACTCACTGCCTACTGAGTGACTGCTCCATATTTCCAACAGAAGTTAGTGTATATTTCATACACTCCACCCTGAGGCGAACTTCTCTAAGCCTCCAGCGATATATTCCTTTCAATACTTCTCCTCGGTCTTGGAGCAGATTTCGGAATGTGAACGTATTATGTGTCTCAGAGTGTAATAAAGTATCTCCTCCCTTAACACACGGCACATAATAATATTACGCCACTTGAACGACATCATTTTGCTATTTGGCATCTACCTCGAAATATATATATATATATATATATATATATATATATATATATATATATATATATATATATATATATATATATATATATATATATATACGCTATATTTTTGTACCTCAATGTAAAGAAGTAGGAAACAGTATATTATCATTCCCTTCCCCTTCTCCTTCAGAAAAAAAAAGAAGACAACAGGAGACACACCACCATAAAATCACAGCTTTTGACCTTCAGTAAAAAAAAAAAAAAAATCTACAAAACAAGTTCTCAACAGTTCTCCTTCCCACAAACTTACAAAACATCAACGTAATCACAACAGCAGCAGCATAACAGACCCTGCCAGCATCCTCAGAACAATGCAGAGCAGTTCCGACGTAACCGTCAACTCCACAAAGCAGCAAAACATGAAACTCTCTCCCCACAAACCCAGGGCACACCAACACAAACACAACACCACCACAACACAACTTACCACCCCCTTAAGAACAATACCTACAATACATCTCATCACCTTCCCTCGCCAACACCTCAGGGAACGCCGCAACACACCAACACCTACTCCATCTCCTCGTCATCTTCCTTACGTAGGTGTTCCCACTAACTCATTATCAAGGCAACTTCCCCACAGCACGCCTTGTCAACACAACTCCTGATCAGTTTGTGCTTCTTCCCCGGCTTGGGTGAGGCGGTGCTGAGATGGTCTGGTGCGGTGGGAAGGGCGAGGCTTGGCGAATGTTAGGGGCAGGATTACCACAAGGAATCGTGGTTTTGGTGATGATTGTAGGGTGGTGGTTAGAGTGATGATGGTGATGGACTGATTATTTTTTTCCATCTACCTTATTGAAAAGTCAAAAGGCGATTTCAGCATTTGGATTTTCCTTGTTTTTTTTTTTTTTTTATATCATATTCCTTAATGGTGTAAAATGTAGAAATTAATACCTTCACGTATATTGAAAAAAAAAAAGATGATTTACTGTTTTTGTTGTTGTTGATGTTGATGGGGATGCTGCTGCTGCTTCCTTTGTTTTTGCTTTTGTTGTTGTTGTGGATATGGTTGTTGTTCGTGGTGACGTTTGTTTGGCTAATAACAATTAAGGCTTTCTCTTAAAATCAACAATACAGCAGCACAATAGGAAAACTCTACTACCAACATCCAACACCACTAGTATGTTCATGTCCAACTTTCATCAGTAGTACATTCATCTTCCTCCGTCAGCTTCCTCCACTAATCAAGCTTTTACCATCTTGCCTGTCTTCCTTCCCTCAGCTTTCCTAATTTGATATAACTTTCCTTTTGCTTTTTTGTCTTACTTTTCTACCCTCACCATCAACGCAACCTTGTGATAATCTTATTTTCTGTTAGTTTCGACAGGGAAGCCCAAGATCATCTGCTTATGTTACTAATCTCCATGATCAATCTTACTTAATCTTACTTACTTCCATCTTTTCTTATATTTTCGTTTCTCAGTTCCCTTTATTTCTTGTATTCAAACCAGAAAGAGGAACCAAAGATCAGCTTATTCTTTAGTAACCTTCGATCAAGACATTTCTCAAATTTTGGATGATCCTTTTGTACTATACTCCATAGGAACTGATATCTTCCGTGGAACTTTTTTTTTTCTATATAATTTTTTGTTGCCCTAGGCCAGATGCTCCTCTCCCATAAAAAAAAAAGTTTTACTTAACCTTTAGCTCTCTTTGTCTCGTCCTGTAACATCCTGTTTTTCTTTCTGTTCTTCAGCGCACACGGGTCATTTATGGAAGTGGGAGGTCAACCAGAGTGAAAATCATTTTCCTCGATTTTCTGGGCCGTGGGGAGCGAGGAGATCCGACGCGTTCCTCCCTGTTCGTATAGTTTGTTGAGATTAACTTGACAGATGAACCACATCCTTCTCCCCCTTCTCCCTTCATCCTTCCTCTTCCCCTTTCTCGTTTCCGATGCATGTCGTTGTTAACTAATGGAAGAGCCAGATGACCGCCCCTCCCTGCGTGCCGTGGCTCCCCGTGGATGTGTGGACTCAGGACTGTCAGTGTTTGCGTGACGGAGCACACCTGACTGATGGTTCGCGAGAGGCGGAGATGGGGGAACGTATTTACAAGGATTATCTGAACAAACGGTCCAGAAGATAATTAACCTACACGCACTTCCACTGTGTTTTGTGTTTTCCCTCCGTTTCTGCGTTTCTCTGTTTTTCCCCTAACCTGCCGACGCTATACTCTTTATTCTTGGAAGAACGTTTGGGTGTTGGCCGAGATCCGTTAGCTACTCTGCCACATCACATAATTTCTCTTAAATATATCAGTTCTTTTTACTTATTATTGAAATACAAGTGTTAAGTATGGATTATTTAGCTCATCAAACCATGCAAAGCTACGAATGGTTCGGGTTTTAAGATAAAGTATGGATTTTACATAAATATCACAACATTTGATAACATATCTTTGCGACGTTGTCATTTAGGCATTTTTAGAAGAAAAGGGTCAATAGAGATCTTATCCTTGCATTCTCCAGACCAATAGCTCTAACAGTCAAAGGCACTAATGTGAGTGAGACGACAGTGCGACAAATCTGCTCTGCCCCAAATCGAGATTACGCGAAACAATTACCACGAAGAAATGAATTATAGAAAAATTATTCACACAGTATCATACAATACTGGGAGAGAGAGAGAGAGAGAGAGAGAGAGAGAGAGAGAGAGAGAGAGAGAGAGAGAGAGAGAGAGAGAGAGAGAGAGAGAGAGAGAGAGAGAGAGAGAGAGAGAGAGAGAGAGAGAGAGAGGGTAAGCCGGTCGCCTGTCCTTTCCACCAAGGTATTAAACTGAATTATAATTGATCCTATAGACACGGCAACGTAGCTTACGGGGAATTCCCCTACTCGGCCAACGCCAAAACGTTCTTGCAGGAGTAAAAACACTATAAACACATCAGAATACACTCATTCTAGAAACGTTTCTTGGTAAATCTTAAGACTGTCTTACGCTACATTTTTATCATTTTTTCTGTACCAGCTAATGTTCTTATTTGCTATTCAATCATCAACCGCAATTCCCGGAGCCCAGTCATAATAACATTACGCAGCGAGCGTCTTACGTTACCATGCCTCGCGCAGTCACTATCTCACGTCACCTCGTCCTCGCACTGCGCTCTGTACTCTCTCCGCGTCTTCGCTTATTCCTTCTATTCTTTTCACTTTTATCCATACTCAGACGGTCCAAACCGCTCCCTCACTTTCCCGCACGTATGCTCCGGCCAGCCACACACGCTCGGGGGCAACAGGTGCGAGGAGCATACCAGTTAAATACGAATGCCACAAAAGTGGACGTATATTGTATCTTTGAGCAGACACATATCGTACCCACCGCACGATGTTATTGAAAGCCAGTAGTGCACGTGCTGTGGAAACATCAAGAACACCGAGAAGTATAATACATCAACTAGAAACTAAAGGTACTCGGCTCTTGTTATGACGACTTGGTTTCGGACTTATGAACTTGTGTGAGGGAAAGGAATTACTTGGGGAAAATCATAAAAATAACAACCTGTATTTTTTTTTTATGTGAGGTGAGGATATTGTGTGCATGTGTGTGTGTGTGTGTGTGTGTGTGTGTGTGTGTGTGTGTGTGTGTGTGTGTGTGTGTGTGTGTGTGTGTGTGTGTGTTTGCATATGTGTGTGTGTGTGTGTGTGTGTGTGTGTGTGTGTGTGTGTGTGTGTGTGTGTGTGTGTGTGTGTGTGTGTGTGTGTGTTTCATCTGCCTAGGTGTATGGCAACTAGAGAGAGAGAGAGAGAGAGAGAGAGAGAGAGAGAGAGAGAGAGAGAGAGAGAGAGAGAGAGAGAGAGAGAGAGAGAGAGAGAGAGAGAGAGAGAGAGAGAGAGAGAGAGAGTTGGTGTGTGTTCTGTGACTGTAAATAAATCAAACATATTCTTCTATATTGACTCAAATCTACATTTACAAGTGACCAAAAATCATGCCGTCAGAAAAAAAAAAAGAGAAGAAATATGCTTACAAAAGCCTATTCAATAGCAAAATAATTCATGAATGTTTTGCTACTCCTCAGAAAAAAAAAAAAAAAGAGGGTAAGGGTGGGAGACAGAAGAGGAAGTGAGGCGATTAAGGGTGAGATAGGAAAAAAAGGAGAAAACAGGAAATAATTCTAGACATAGGCAGGCATTAAAGACAAGGTATGGATAAATGAGTAACACGTGGGTTCCTTTCCTTAAGAACATTTTGGTACACACTGAGTCATTGTTACGCACACACACACACACACACACACACAATCTTATTTTTTTATTTTCTCTTTTCTGTATTTCATGTTTTTAATGATAATTTTTGAAGATTTATGTTTATGATTGTTATTTTTAACAGTTTTATGTCTTTAGCTTGAAAATGACATGTGTAAATGGCGAAACGTTGCGATAATAAAGAAGGCAAGGATTTCAATTGACTGTTCCTCACACCTTCGCGTGTGTGTGTGTGTGTGTGTGTGTGTGTATGCATATATATATATATATATATATATATATATATATATATATATATATATATATATATATATATATATATATATATATATATATATATATATATATATATATATATATATATATATCCTATTGGTAATTTGGTATTCTGAATAAAGTTCTGAAAGAGAAGAGAACACAAAAAGGACTACCAAAGTTTACTGAAAGTGGTACGCACTTATCTGTATTGTCTCCCAGACAACGCCACCCATGATGAATTATTTAGTGGTGCTGGATTAACCTATCATGAAAAATGTAAGCGCCTTCATACAAAAAATAAGAGAAACTTTTGTTTGGGAAACCAATCTGTCTTTGCTAAAATTCAAATACTGACCCTGGGAGGCTCAAGTAATTCTGATAAAATGTTTGTATCAGCAATAATTTAAGATTGCACTTATTTAAATTTAATGCACTTTTGCCACCTTCCAGAGGGCGGAGGCTGGGAGAGTGGCTGACGGGATGCGTGACGGCTTGGGTCCACATCCCGCGTGCCGGTGACACGTGTTGTGCTGTGTGGCTGAAAGTTGTCTTTCACAGCTTAAAATGTATATTATTCAAATGTAAAAAAAAGCAAATAATCCGCATCTTCATCCGCGAAAATGGTCATCAGACATCCGCGTCCGAATCCGCATCTGCAGTTTTGTTAATCTTCATATTTTCATCCGCATCCGCAATTTTAAAAAAGTTAATATCTGCATTCGCGCATCGACATTTTTAGACATCCGATACATCTCGTAATGAGTAGGCATTACCTCCTCAAAATTTAGTGACATTATCGTTTTGCTGGTAAGTATTATTATGTAGTTTAACATGTTTTAAATAGTGCCGTGACGTGATGGCTTCTAGCAGCTTGCCTTGTTTCCTTATCTTCCTATGTTAACTAAAATATAACTTGCAGGTAGTGGTGTGTACCGGTATGGTGACTGGGGGAGGTGGGGGGAGGTAGTGCTGCTTAACTTTCACATGCTTGAAAGCAAAGTAGACGCTCCATTCACACACACACACACACACACACACACACACACACACACACACACACACACACACACACACACACACACACACACACAGTAAAAGAAAAAGAAACAGCAAAACGCCAGCTGGTGTACACAACCCAGCCTCTGACTTTTAAGACTTCCCGTCCACCATATTCATCCATAAATTTATCTGACCTTTATGAACTATTTAATGTGTGTGCATCTACTACTTTTTTAGTTTGTTACACTCATCCATAGCTATATATGTGAACCAATTTTTGCCTATCTGCCCCCTTAGATCTGAATCTGTCTAGCTTATAAAGAATCGTACGAATTCTAACTTGTTCCCTGATGAAGAGGACCTGATTAATATTTCTTTTGTTGAAGTTTTTAACCATTTAAACACTTCTATCATATCGCTACTCTTCCTACACCTTTCCAATGAATGTAACTTGGGGCGTTTTAAACTATCTTGGTAAGATCATTTTTCAGTCCCTGAGTCATTCTAGTCATCCTCCTTTGCACAGACTCCAGCCTATTTATGTCCATTCTCATATAAGGAAACCAAAACTGCGAAACATAATCTAAGTGTGAGCTAACCAAAGCTAAGTGTAACACTAGAATCACATCTGCGGTTCCATTACTTACGCTCCTATTCATGAAATCAAGAACTCTGTCTAAGACTACTTTGGGAATCGCGGAACTCTAACCTTGTGTAAGTTGTTGAATAGCTATCAGTCCCTACACCCCGGGTCTTTATGCCGCAACTTCAATCTTCTTCCTCAAATCCCTGCATCTCCAGTCATCATCACTCAGTCAGCCTCCTCCCCATAGATGACTGCATATCTGATCATCCTCCAACAAATTGAACCTCCCACACAATCCCTGCATCTAGTCATTATTAAAAAAAATTGAACCCGATCCTAGACTCACCACGTCTCCACCCGAGCATGACAACCTTCTCAACTCCCCGTAAGCTAGTCAGTCCAGCAATCAGTCACCTCCGAGCCCAGTCTCCAGCACCACCCTCTCTTACCCAAAAATATCAGTCCCGTTGCCCATACACTCTCTATTTCCAACACCACTCACGCACCCTCTATTATCCCCACAAGCCCTACACTCCCAACCACTAGTGTCTCTACATCTCCAACACAAATTTTCTTCTCTGGTTCGCCACAATCCAAAGTCGCAATACTACAATCACACAATCCTCCCTCTGATTACAATTCCCACCGCCGGCACCACCCTCAACCACCAGATCATCACGGTCCCAACATCAACTCCTTTGCTCCAACAGTGCCTATCCTCAAGCACCTACACTCAGAATTCCCAATACTGTGCACTCCATATAAATCCCGGCCCCAAACATTCGCCAGTCCAAGCATCAGCCACGTCCAGCACCCGATCCATGCTTGTAAGGCCACTGAGGTCCAAACACAGTAACCGCTGGCAGCATAACACAAACCCGCGCTACTATCTCCAAGTACACTCACCTTCCTACTTCGCTCGCCGTCCTCCCAATGTGTCCAAGCAAGCTGGTAACCTGCAGCGGCCCTCACCTTCTCTGGGAGTGAGGGCCGCCCCCTGCTAACACTTCAGCTCCCGTTTTTCTCCTCTGTACTTCCTCTTCCCTATTTCCTGTTCGGAGAGGGACGAACAAGCCTCGTCTCCCTTACGAGTGCTCAGTAGTGAGAATAACTTGTTCATTCTTTCAGTGCACACACTAGTGATGTAACACACAAAATTTTAGAGTCAGCGGATGCAGAGGCGGATATTGATAGGATGTATATATATATATATATATATATATATATATATATATATATATATATATATATATATATATATATATATATATATATATATATATATATATATATATATATATAAGTTCATTTTCCTTTTGCTATTATTATTATTATTATTACTAGTACTATTTATCATGTATGTATTTAATTTCTATGTACAACGCCTCTCGTTCCCCTTTAGTTTTCGATCACTCAATAGGTGGCGTCAGCCTATCTCTCTTTCTCTCTCTCTCTCTCTCTTCCAGGGCGGTGGGGGGGAAGAGAAAGAGAGAGGGTACAGTGTAAACTTGATGGCCTCCGGGCCATCAAGTTTACTCTGTACTTGGCAGTTTGTTATCACACTGGGAGATATTTTACGCATGTTTGCTGTTATCCCTGGATTTGGACATTACCACATGTGCTAGCTCAACCCCCTAGCACATATTTAGTGTCAGCGGGGCTCCTACAGTGCCTCCTTTGACTATTTTGGTGTTTTGTGTGGATGTCCTGCTCCGAGCGGACTCCGTTTTGTTGACTGTCCAAGCTCCACCACGTGCTCCGCCTCGTGCT
This sequence comes from Scylla paramamosain, assembly GCF_035594125.1. Taxonomy (NCBI): domain Eukaryota; kingdom Metazoa; phylum Arthropoda; class Malacostraca; order Decapoda; family Portunidae; genus Scylla; species Scylla paramamosain. Next base: position 29,719,355 of record NC_087152.1, on the reverse strand, counting down.
TTTATCACGTCTGTTCTTGTTTTGGCCGAGCCTCCCTAGTGTGCCACCTGCTACCAAGCTGCTTTTTGTGCCTATACTGAGTATGTTTTGGGATTTCTGGGCTGCCGTCACTGCTACCCCCAAGGCACGCCAACACGTGAGTTGTCGTCCCTTCAGGCACGCATCACCGCCCTGCGCCGCCGCCTAGATCCACTTCGGGCCACACTGCCGCTGTATTTGCTGAATGCCTTATAGGCTTTGCGGTCTGTTCTACGATTTGGATCTTCCTACACACTTCGCGGAGTCGGCCTTGTCTCCGGCTGGTTCCCTGCCTGTCTCCCAGCGCCTATGTTTTGTCCTGGTCCTGCCTGCTTGTGATCTGTGTCCTCCGCCATCCCCCGGCCTCCCACCCTGTCTACAGCTCTACAGCTTTTATCTAAGTATTTGGTGTTTATTTGCCTTGCTGTGGTTCTTATATTTTTTTTGTCTGGTGATTTTTTTTTTTTTTTTTTTTGCACTTCCCGCCTTTGCTCAGTTTTGGCGTTCATTTTTACCAGCTTCTCTTTCATTGGTTCCTTACTGCTTTCCTGGTTTGTATTGCTTTCTCTCATTGGTCCTTGGCCTTTGTTTACACTTTCCTTTTCTCTGATTGGCCACGCCACCTTACTCCGGTCCCTGATTGGCTGTTTCAAATCGTGCCGCCATTTTGTACATCATCCAGTAATTTTTCTTTTCTTAGGCTCTTGTGTTTCTTTTCCATTGTGTTGTCTTTCTACAGTGTGTTACACAATTAACTACTGCTATACACGCATCTTTCAACACATACATCCACAATTATGGTCTTTTTGCCTGTGTTTAGTATTTTTATATACAGCATTTTCTTGCATTTCATTTTATTTTTTGTCCCAAGGCATATATGAATTTGTCTTTGTGCATTTTTATTTATTTTGGACCGTTTTGTAGTATCTGTGTGCCTCTTTTGCCTGTCTGGTGTGTATGCTGTGTGCTTGTGTTCCCTGAGCCTTTGTCAATCCCTGGTCCCCTACAGCTCCATGTGGCAAGTCATTCATTATCTTACGCCTGCCCCTACCTGTGTCTCTCCTTGCTGAACCTGCAGCAGCCCCAAGCCTACACCTTATCCAGTTGGGTTGTGCCTTAACTTCTGTTTATTTACTGAGGCCGGGTTAACCTAACTCACTCACTTTTTGTCCTCACTCCTGCTACTGTTATTTTGCCATTTTATCTTTTTGTACTTGTGTAGTGATTTTTGGATGTGTATGCCTTTGCAAATATTATAGGTTCATTTTGCATAGCAAACCAGTATTTGCTTAATTTTTGTCATATTTTGCCAACAGTTGCTTAAAATTTTTTGTCGCTTGTTTACATTTTACTATTAGGCACATTATTGTTTCACTTATTACATCATTGCTATATATATTTCATGTCGCTGACATATTATATTTATATTTTGTGTCTTTGTGTTTACTTTTTGTGTACATTTCTCTTGTGTATTTTTTTTTATCTTTCTCATACATATATATATATATATATATATATATATATATATATATATATATATATATATATATATATATATATATATATATATATATATATATATATATATATATATATATATATATATATTTTTTTTATTTTTTTTTTTTTCTAAATGTTTTTAAGAATTGGCAATTCTACAATGTCTAATCCTAACATTGCTTCTACTCTACCTACTGCTACTGCTTCTGCCACTGTAGCTTCTCCTCCTCCTTCCTCCACTATTAAACTCCTGCACCAGGACCCTACCATTAAAAAAATTTTGGGGTGAGGACCCCAACTATTCTGCATTGTTGTTTTTACAGCAATGTGAGGGCTTGATGTTAAACAATAACATCATGACTGGGGCAGACAAGATGTCTTTCGTCAGGTCGCAATTGATTTCAGGATCCCTTGCCTTTACCATGATGTCCGCTCACTTCTTTAAGCCTTGTATGCTTCAAGATGATTATACCGAGTTTCGTAGTAATTTCTTACGTGAATTTGGGGCTTCACGGACTCACGATTCCTTTCTTTGGGCTTTTCGTCATGCTGAGTCGCTCGGAAATGTAGGTCACATGGTCAGTTAAGTTCATGCTACCGAGTACGCACATGATGCCATTGGATTTTTGAAGCCTGGAAATTGGATAGAAAATGGTCAGATAAGTTTTAATAAACTACAAATCTTCTTAGAGCTCACAAGCTATGTTAATTATCTTACTCCTCGGGAAAGATGTGTTGCTTCCACCACTGACTCTTTTTTATTTTGCCATGAAAATCATTAACAAACTGTAGGAATTGACTCATGTTCATAGCTTGTCACCTGTTGTAAGTGACCGGTCTTCTGCACCTTCACCTCCTCAGACGTCTAAGGTTCAGCGTGTATCATCTCAAGTGTTGCCTTCATCCTAGCGTTCAGCTTTCTCATGCACTTTTTGTTGCAAAGATGGTCACACCTACTCATATTGCTTTCTTCTTAAGAAAAAAACTCAAGTAATCGCCTCCACACAAGCATGACACAACTTCTAGGAATGTGCCTTCTAAGCAGTTTTTAGACCACTCTCGTCCTAAACCTTCATCACCTGGTGGTTGTGTCCATCTTCATTCCTCTGCTCCTACACGGTATACGCATTCACCACCCCCAGCCCCTAGACCTCGTATGCCTCTTGAGTGTCCTGTCCGCTTTCGCTCCTCTACTCAGACATGGGCCGTCTCCGGCCCCGAGACCTCTCATGTCTCTTGAGGGTCCATCTAAATTCTCTCTTGTTCACGGTCCAAGTAACCACATGACAAAGGAATGTTTCAAAATACTAGAATGGCAGCAAGAGCAAGTTGTAACAGCCTCTCTGTCAAATTTCCAAAGCCGTCAATCTCAACATGGGAAAGATAAGTGCCATCTTGTCCAGAGCACTCTCTCACTCTTCCCAGTGTCACTGTTGCCTTTCAAGGTATGCAAGTTTATCAGTGCTTTTCTTATGATACTCCTCTTTCCACTTCCTATTTCATATCAGGATACTGTTATCTCTGCAATGGACATTCCAGCACCACTCTTAGCCTCTAAATTTCCTGTTCACACTTTAAAGCATTCATGCACCACAGATCATGGTTTGTCATTGCCTGATTTCACAGAGTCGAAACGTTCAGTCTCTGCTGTGGATGTCTGTTCTGCTGTTGTGATTAGAGATCAACGAGTGGGTCCCATGAGTGCTGTTCGCCTTCCTGTTCGCATGGCGAATGCGCTTATTGATTCCTGCGTCTTATCTTTGCCAGAGTCTGTCTGCATTTATAGGCTGGCTCTTAAAAGTACTCTTTCCTGTGTCCGAGAAGATGATGTAACTGATGCCTTGGTGACTAACCTAACTGGTGCCCCGATTTCTCTCAAAAACGGCGTACTTCTTGGTTCTTTCATGACTCTCCACACCTTATTGCTTCTCTTTCTCCTAATACAGATATTTCTCATGATACTGCTGATCTCATTTCTCAGCTTTCAGCTCATGTTAAGGTGCTAGATTTCCCAGCAGCAAAGTCTCGTCTCCTCGACATGCTAGTCAAACACAAACCGGCTGTTGCTCTTGGTGTCACAGACCGTATTGCGCATTTCATTCGGTTAAAACCAGATGCACGTCCTTCTTTTGTGCCTTCCTATCGTTTGCCTCACAGTAAGCGTGTTGTTGTTCAGAATTTGGTTGATGGAATGCTGAAAGACGGTATCATCCAAGAATCACTCTCCATGGAACTCACCACTGTTTTTTATTCCAAAGAAAGACGGTTCTTTTCGTGCTGTAGCTGATTTTCGGAAAGTTAACTCTGTGACCGTCTCTGATCATTATCCTCTCCCTGTTTTAAGTAACCTTTCGCAGTCCATCGGGAAAGATAACACTGTATTCACTACTCGACCTCAAATCAGGTTTTTGGCAAATTTCTTTTGGATTCTAGTAGCCATGAGATTACTGCCTTCTCTACGCTATCAGGTCATTTTGAGTGCCTCCATTCCCCAGTGGGTTTACGTAACTCGCCCTTGACCTGCCAGTGATTTGTTAATAGTCTTTTCAAGGTCTTATTGGCGATGGTTTGTTTGTATACATTAATGATTTGATCTTGGTGTCTCGTGATCTTGTCTCACTTTGATAAACCTGAACTTGTTTTGCAAAAATTCCAAGAACCAGGTCTTAAACTTAGTCTAAGTGTAAATTCCTTTGCTCACGCATTGAGTTTTTAGGTCATGTAGTTAACAAGGATGGCATTCACACTACTAATGGTAAAGTTGAGCAGTTCAGGATTTTCCTATCCCTAAGTCATCAAACCACTTGTGTTCTTTCCTTGGTCTTGCGGGTTATTACCGTGCATTTATCAGAGACTTTGCATTCATTGCGTCGCCTCTTATGTGCCTTCTCTAAAAAGGATGTCTCTTTCATATGGGACAACGCCCAGCAAACTAGATTTGATCGACTCAAACATGTACTCAGTCATGCTCCAGTTCTTGCCTTTCCAGATTACAGTCTGCCTTTTACACTCCTCACTGATGCAAGTGCTTTGGGAGTAGGCGCTGTTCTAATGCAGCAGACTGAGAGTTCTTGTCCTCAGGTCATTGCATATGCCAGCCATACCCTAAATAGTGCTGAGTCTCGCTATTCAGTTACTCATCTAGAGGCTCTGGCACTGGTATGGGCCTTATGTCATTTTCGTGACATCTATGGCTACCAATTGACTGTTTATACTGATCATGCTATCTTGCATCACCTTTTCAAGGGTAAAAATTTATCAGGTCGTCTTGCCAGATGGTTTGTCATAGTCGATGAATTTAACCTGACTATCAAGTATTTGCTCAGTAAAGCAAATGTGACTGCAGATGCTCTCTCTCGAAATGTTGCTGTTGCTTCTGTGTCAAAAATTACCAATTTCTCACCAGAGGAACTTTTTGCTGCCCAGTGTCAAGACTCTTTATGGTCTGCTGTGATATATGCCTTGAAATCAGGTGATGAGTCTGTTTTACCAAAGTTGCATGTACCTTTGTCTCAGTTTTCCCTTGTTGATGGTATATTATGTCATACTGCGTCAGTTCAAGAGCAAACAGTTCCCCCACGTCTTTAATTCCATCTGTGCTTCAGCTTATTCATGACGCTCCTCAGTCCGGTCATCCAGGACGTGACAAATCTTTAACAATGGCTCGTAAGAGTTATTATTGGCCTACGATGAGCCTTGACATCACAAATCATGTAGCTCAAAGTCTTTCCTGTGCTCAAACTAAAGATATCACTCGCACAGTTCCTATGCTTGAATATCCAACTCCTGCTGGTCCTTTCGATACTGTTGCTATGGACTTTCTGCAATTACCTCGCAGGCACCAAGGATCTTCTTATGTTCTAGTCTGTATTGATCATTTCAGTCACTTTGTTATTCTTGCACCTTTGCCCAACAAATCTGCTACAGTTGTGGCCCATGCTTTAGTGTCCCACCTCCTTTGTCCATTCACTACACCTTCAGTTTTGCTTTCTGATAAGGGGTCAGAGTTTAAGAATGAGGTACTTAACACCATTTGCCAGCAGTACAGAATTTTTCAATACTTTATTACTGCTTACCATCCAGCTTCTAATGAACTTGTGAAACGGACTAATAGAAAAGTTTTGGAGATCCTTCGGCATGTTGCAGGTAAATTTCGTGAGTCATGGGAAGATTGGCTTCCGCATGTAGCTGCTTCCATTAATGGTTCTGTGAATTCGTCTATGGGAAAGACTCCTCACTATATCGTGTTTGGCGAAGAGTAACATCTTCCTTACTACATGCTACTAGACTCACGTGTGCCAATGTATTCCGCTGATGACTATGCTCATTCTCATATCCGCACGTTTCAGACTATCCATGCGTCTGTGCGAGAAAGACTACAGGCTTCACGCGTGGAGATGAGAAGTCAGTAGCACAGTACAGTCATGCCTGTGTCCCTTGTTATTGGTGACACTGGCTTTAAGGCCTCACCTCTGCGTCAGTCTAAATTAGAACCTAAATTTTCACGTCCTTTTCTCATTACAGAAAGCCTTTCTGGTAATGAATTTAAAAATTTTTATATTTCAGAAGTTGTCCATGTTGAGAGGTTGAAGAAGGCTCGGGTCCCCACTTCCTTTTCTTCTGCTTCTCCAGTGCCTCAGTCTCCACCTGTCTCTCATACTTCTGTTCATCCTATCCCTACACATTCCTATTATCTCTGTAGTAGGGCTATGTAAAATTTTTCTTGGGATCCCATTTCATATTTATCATGTACCCTTTTTTTTTCTCTCTCTTTTTGCTGTCCCAAGGGTTTGTCTATTTTATTGTATCCCTGGGAGGGATTATAATTTTTATGCCTTATGCTAGGATTAAAGTGATCACTGTTTTTGTGCTGTCCTACAGTGATACTGCTTTTTATCCTGCAGGAGGGATATTTTCATAACATTTTTATGTGTTTATATCATTATTATGTCCTTGTATTGTATCGTCTCACGTTACAAAGATAAGTCCACTGTGCATCCATATACATGTATTTATAATTGTTATTCTTATTATTATTGCATTTTGTGATATTTTCTGAAATTTTGTTTGTTTTACTTTCTTGCTATTATGTCACTGTACTTTTGTGTGCCTTCTACCACTTACACACACTTACACATCTGTCACTATATGTGTAAACATATTTCACATTCTTATTATTATTCTTGTGCCTGATGGTATTTTCTATGCAATTTTTTTTTCTTTGTGTAATTACATACTTGTTTTGCCTTCATTTATTACTTTGTGTGCCTTACACAGATAAGCACACTTCATGTTCATATATCCATATTTCTCATTATTATTCTTATTCTTATTGTGTCTTCATATTTTTTTTTATTTGATGTGCTTGTGCCACTCATATATATATATATATATATATATATATATATATATATATATATATATATATATATATATATATATATATATATATATATATATATATATTATTTATTTTTTTTTAATGTTTTTGCTGCTGGGTCGCAGCATACGTGTGGCCGAGCTATATGATAGGATATATATCTATATCTATCTATCTATCTATCTATCTATCTATATATATATATATATATATATATATATATATATATATATATATATATATATATATATATATATATATATATATATATATATATATATATATATATATATATATATATATATATTATGGGCTCATTTTCTTTTTGCTATTATTATCATTATTACTACTATTTATCATTTATGTATTTAATTGGTATGTACAATGCCTCTCGTTCCCCCTTTGTTTTCGATCGCATCGCTCCATAGGTGGTGGCATCACGCAGTCAGCGGCCGTCCTCCGGACTATCAAGTTTACCCTGTACTTGGCAGTTTGTTGTTATACTGAGAAATATTTTACGCAGTGTTTGCTGTTATCCCTGGATGTGGACATTACCACATGTGCTAGCTCAACCCCCTAGCACACGGAGCCGGACGTGCATTTCTCATAAAATGCGGTTGAGGATAAGATTGTGGACGTTAAAATATCAATATGTGCGGATGCTGATGCGGTTGCAGATTTCTTTTACCTCCACATCCGCTGTTGCGGTCGCGGAAGCTGATAAAATTTACATATTATCACAGTAATACAGAGTGTGCCGTATCTGCCACACACAGCTTCAGAGAGGAGAGAAAGAGAAAATAAAAAAAAATAAATAAAATAAGTAAAAAAGTGTGGTTAGGTATAATATATTTCAAGAATGTAGAACAAGGGGTGTACAGGGGAGGACATGGAGGGAGTAGAAGTGGGCCTCCTCCACCTTTCCTCCACTTCCCTACTCCAAATAATCTCCTTCCTTCGTTACGAACTCCCCCCCCCCTCTCTCTCTCTCTCTCTCTCTCTCTCTCTCTCTCTCTCTCTCTCTCTCTCTCTCTCTCTCTCTCTCTCTCAGTATCCTTCACACTCTTAATCAGCCTCTCACTCGCCCTTACACACACACACGCACACACACACACACACACACACACACACACACACACACACACACACACACACACACACACACACACACACACACACACACACACACACACACATCCGCAACATCCGCATTTCTTTGACGCGGAGGTGGCGGTGGAGGCGGAACTTTTGTCATCTGAAAATGCGGTTGCGGATATTGATGAGGATCTTTTGTTTTAAAATGCAGATGCAGATAATAATGCGGACGGTATTTTTACTGCTGATTCTCCGCAGGTGTGGATACTTTGGTGGATATCCGATACATCACTAACACACACACACACACACACACTATACACTGATATTATATCTTCTTTAATGTTTTATTTCTTACGATAGACTTGAACCCTATAACTATTATTATATATTTGTACCTGCATCCGGAGCTCAATGGTGAAACCACTTATGTACAGGATGTGGTATGTAGGTAAAAGAGTCACATCTTGTATTAGCTCCTTCGATTTATTTGGTGAGCAGGTGAGGTAGAGAATACAGTGTGTGCTCTCCTTGAAATGCAATGCTGATCTACTTCAGGCCGACTCCCGGACCCTTCATTTATTCACCCCGGCCCAAGAGGCGTCCACCAATCACATACAATACATTTGTCACGTGATTGAAGAGAAAAGGGGTTGGAACCATGGAGGTATATATATACCAGTAATGGAGGTATATATACTGAAAGCTGAAAGGTGTGATTCAAGGTGTTTCGCCAGGGGGAGCGACACATATAGGGAAGTCAAGAGAAGTGCGAACGTGCGACGATCGAGTCACCACATGGCGATGTGCACCCACGTGTTTTCCCTGTACACGCACATATGATACATATTAAAATTTTAAAACTATAGGGAAATTATCAAACTGTAAAATTACTGTAAAAAAAAAAAAAAAAAAAAAAAAGATCATTGACTTATGATTGTGAACATATAACAGCAGCCAATCATTGTTCGGCTTACAAACCCACATAGGGTGTTTCAGCTTGCTCGGCTCAGCTTCCAGTGAGAAGACTGTGATCAGGCAGATGCCTTATAATAATCAACAAATTTCCTGATGTGTTTTTATGTAATCCTGTGAAACTCTCTATGATCCTCCTCCCGCCCCGCTTCACTCACGTCGCCTGTGTTGATTACGTGCGAAGGGAATGAATCAACGAGGCGAGGAGAATCAAGGCAGGCGCAAGTCTCTCTCTCTCTCTCTCTCTCTCTCTCTCTCGAAGTAACAAACCAAAGACAGGTGCAGAAATATAAATATAAAATAAATGAGTACACAAATGGCATAATAAAATAATAAAATAAAATAGAAATGAAATAAAGGAAATTAACATACATATGGATACGAAAAAAAAAATATGAAAAAAAAATCCCATAAAACAAATCAATACAAAGAGAAAAAGCGAAAGACAGACAGACAGAAAGACAGGCAAACAGAAAGAAAGTCAAATAATAGATACAAAAAAAAAAAAAAATAAATAAATAAATAAATAATAATAATACCAACGTCATCCCATTCACAACCATTGACTTTAACTCTGCATTATTACACAACCAAGGTACGTAAGGCAGCGGAGAACATTAGAGCGAGGTGAATAATGAAGCCCCAGTGTAGTGTAGTTTTAAAAGTAGCGTGGTAGTGTAGTGTTTTATGTATAGTGCAGTGTGGCTGTGTGATTCTCCTCCTCCTCCTCCTCTTCCTCTTCAACCTCCTCCTCCTGCTGCGGGGTATTCATAATGGCCTCATATATTAGAGTTAAGATACCATCCCACCCTTTATCCCTAAAATGTACGTCTGTGAATAGAATATGATAAAGAACAACATACGGTGCATAATCTTTTTTCTTTCTTTTTTTCCTTTTCCTCGTGGTTGTCGCCTTATTTCGTACGTCTTTGTCTCCTTCTCCTCCCTCCTCCTCCTCCTTCCTTCTCTTCAAGGATACAACACACACACACACACACACACACACACACACACACACACACACACACACACACACACACCTCCCAGAAACATGGCCTCTTCTCACCTCTGGCCCCCTCCCCCCCACCACCACTACCACCACCACAACACACACCACAAGCACCACCACCATGAACTTTTAGATTGACTACAACACTCCTGGCACACTCAGACTCGTTCCTCTCACGCTGTCCCTGTCCTCTATCCCTTGGGCCCTTCTCTTCCTCTTCTTCCTACAAGACTCACCCCTCACTCTTTGTCCCTCCCCTCTCTTCCTCTTCCCGAGAGAGAGAGAGAGAGAGAGAGAGAGAGAGAGAGAGAGAGAGAGAGAGAGAGAGAGAGAGAGAGAGAGAGAGAGAGAGAGAGAGAGAGAGGAAGGGAGAGCCACACACACACACACACATACACACACACACACACACACACACACACACACACACACACACACACACGAGTCTTTGTCCTGCAGGAATCTGTGGTGGCGTCAGAATCCGCACACGAGAGACGAGGTGACAATGAAGTGATTTAAGCTAGGTGATGGGAGAGTAAGTGGTTCATTTTCTTCCTCCAATGTATTACCTCCACGCGCCAGCCCAGGAGGAGGAGCAGGAGCAGGAGGAGAAGTAAAGGAAGAGGAGTGATAAAAGGTTGAAAGGAAGAAGAGACGATGAAAAAGTGTAAAGAATGGAGAGAGAAGTATAAGGAAAGGAAGGAGTGAAGGTCAAGAGAAAGGTGGTGTTTGAAAGAAAGGAGAGCTGTGAATAGGAAAGGAGGCGATGAGATAGGAAAAGGAGGAAAATTGATAAGGAAAGGAAAGGAGAAGGAAAGAGACGTGATGAAAGTGGAACAGGAGGATGATGAAAAGAAAAGTAAAGAGGAGAGAGAGAGAGAGAGAGAGAGAGAGAGAGAGAGAGAGAGAGAGAGAGAGAGAGAGAGAGAGAGAGAGGTGGTGGGGAGGAAAATCTCTTCAGACGGTGAGAGATGAGGAAACGAATGGGATCGAAACCTGGGGCAGAGTTTTATTGCTACGGAGCAGAAGTTACGTGGTGGTGGTGGTGGTGGTGGTGGTGGTGGTGCTAGCAGCGGTTATGATGGTGAAAATGTTTTCTCTTTCTTTAATTATCCAGTTTTTTTCTTTTTACTAATTGAAATATTTATTTTTGTCCACTTTTCGGACTCTCACTAGTATATTAACTTTTTTTTTCTCTTTGCATAATAATTAAGCACACAAATATCAGTCTCAGTTACACACACACACACACACACACACACACACACACACACACACACACACACACACACACACCAAAGAGAATAACAAGACCTCAGACACAAAAGCACAATACATTCTAACAAAGCCTCTATACATTCACGATGACTTCTCCTCCTCCTCCTCCTTCTTCCCTATCTTCTCTCCTTTCCCCACTCTGACAATGTCCATCCCAGTACACTTCCACTCCACCTTCCCCTCTTCCTTACACCTTCCCCTCTTCCTTACCCATTCTTCTCTCTTTTCATTCTTTCCTTCACATATTACCCATCCGTCTCCTTATTTCCCCGTGTCTCTTCACTTCCCAGTTTATCTCTTTGTCTTTCTACCTTTTTATCTCTTCATTTACTTTCTCATACTTCCCTTCATCCTCCTTCCTTCATTTCGTCACTCCTTACCTCACCTTTTACTTTATTATTTCCAGTCTTTATCCCTAATTCTCTTTATCTTTCCTTATCTCTCTCCTATCCTCTTATCGTTCCTTACTCTCCCCCTTTCTTTCATCTTTTCCTTCTTCCTTCTTTCTTTTCTCTCCATTCTCTATTCCTTTCTGCTCTCTTTCCTTTCCTTTCCTTTCTTTCTTTCCTTGCCTTAGTCCATCCATCTTTTCCCTCTGTTTCTCTTTCATTTATTCTATACATCCTGTTCCTCATTGTATCACTTCCTTCTTTTTCTCCTTCTCCCTTACCCCTTTAATTTTTTCCACCTCTATCAGTTTTTATTTTCCTTCCTTCCACTTTTCCCTTTCATTCTTCATTCTTTGCTTTTTTCATTCTTCTCTTTTCCATCCCTCCTTCCTCTATTTTTATCTTTTCTTCCTTCCTAAACTTGCTTCCTTTCTCTTTCTCTTTCCTTACTCCACCTATTTTTTTCCTTTTGTCTTTCTCTTTCCATTCCTTCCTCCCTCTCTTTCTTTCTCTTCCTCCATTTTTTTTCATTTCTATCTATCTTCCCTTTCCTTCCTCTTTCACTTTTTTCCTTCGTTCCTCATCTTTTCCCTTTCATTTCCCTCATTGTTTCCTTTGTCTTCCACCACTTTCTATCTTTTTTTTTCCCTGCCTTTATTGTCCCTTGTTCTTCTCTTTTTCCTTCCTTGGTTTATTTTTTCCTTTCGCCTCCTCCTCCTCCTCCTCCTCCCCTCCTCCTCCTCTCTCTCTCTCTCCCTCTTCTCTCTCTCTCCTCTCTCTCTCTCCTCCTCTCTCTCTCTCCTCTCTCTCTTCTCTCCTCTCTCTCTCTCTCTCTCTTCTCTCTCTCTCTCTCTCTCTCTCTTCCAGCCCGTGCACACCTTTGATCACGTGACACGCTCAGGTGGCACTAACAATTCACACTTTTATCACCAAAACGAAAGTTAAAAAATAGAGAAAATATAATAAAAAGACAAAAAAAATTGGAAACAAATTAAAATTCTCTCTCTCTCTCTCTCTCTCTCTCTCTCTCTCTCTCTCTCTCTCTCTCTCTCTCTCTCTCTCTCTCTCTTACCATTTTCGTCAATATTTGGTTGGAAAGAAAATTGTTGCAGTTCTGTGTGTGTGTGTGTGTGTGTGTGTGTGTGTGTGTGTGTGTGTGTGTGTGTGTGTGTGTGTGTGAGAGAGAGAGAGAGAGAGAGAGAGAGAGAGAGAGAGAGAGAGAGAGAGAGAGAGAGAGAGAGAGAGAGAGAGAGAGAGAGAGAGAGAGAGAGAGAGAGAGAGCTGCTTTTGAACTACCCATTCTCTCTCTCTCTCTCTCTCTCTCTCTCTCTCTCTCTCTCTCTCTCTCTCTCTCTCTGAACACATCGGATTTTCTTTTTCCACCATTTCCTGATTCTTTTCACACGTGGAGTTGCTTTTTCTTTGATTTTGCGCCCCCTTTTCTTCTTCCTTTTTTTTTTTTTAACGAAACTTTGTACATAACACAACCGCTTCACAATCGTTTCCTATTTACCTTTCTTTTTCCGTTGTATATAAATAACCTAATATATTCACTCTGCTTACCTTTTTTCTTTATCGGCTTTCTATACATCAACCAGCACTGTCATATTTTACTACCTGTTCCTATATCCACTTTACTATCTTATCTACATCTTCTTTATCACATTTAATTTCTCTCCCATCTTCTTTTTCGCTGTCATATATATTCCCTTATTAAAGACGATAAATCTCTTCAAAGCAAAAGGAGAAAGAAATAAACTGAAAAGGCAGTAAAGAGAAAGAAAAGGATGGGGGAGGCTGGGAAGGAAAGGAAAAGGAAAGCACAAGGCGTTCTACACAATATCACACACACACACACACACACACACACACACACACACACACACACACACACACACACACAACACTACAGCAATTTTTACTTCCACCACAACTAACTTATAATCTGAAATGGAAGTTCAACATCTCATCTTTAGCTAAAACAGCTTCTATGAAGTTAGGTGTTCTGAGACGTCTCCGCCAGTTTTTCTCACCCACCCCCCCTAGCTGCTAACTCTGTACATGGGCCTTATCAGTCCATGTATGGAGTATGCTTCACATGTCTAGGGGGGGTTCCACTCATACCGCTCTTCTAGACAGGGTGGAATCAAAAGCTTTTCGTCTCGTCAACTCCTCTCCTCTAATTGACTGTCTTCAGCCTCTCTCTCATCGCCGCAATGTTGCATCTCTAGCTGTCTTCTATCGCTATTTTCATGCTAACTGCTCTTCTGATCTTGCTAACTGCATGCCTCCCCTTCCTCCCGCGGCCTCGCTGCACAAGACTTTCTTCTTTCACCCCTATTCTGTCCACCTCTCTAATGCAAGAGTTAACCAGTATTCACAGTAATTCATCCCTTTCTCTGGTAAACTCTGGAACTTCTTGCCTGCTTCTGTATTTCTCATTTCCTATGACTTGATCTCCTTCAAGAGGGAGGTTGCAAGACACTTATCCTTCAGTTTTTGACTACCGCTTTGGACCCTGTTCGGGGACCGGCATCTCACTAGGCTTTTTTTTTTTTTCCTTTTTTTTTTACCCTTGGCCGATGTCCCTCCTACATACAAAAAAAAAAAAAAAAAAAATTCTATGCATGCTCTCGCTTCCCACTGTGTCCACTTTACCAATACAACCATTAACAACAATTTCACTCTTCCATCCATTCCTCTGATAAACTTTGAGAATCCTTGAGTCTGCCTTTTTCACTTTCCCATGACGAACTATTCTAAGAGTGGAATATTTAAAGTAACTCTAGAGCTAAAGTGGCAAACCAAATCTGAACATTTTTTCTTGTATTCTTTTTTTTTTTTTTTTTTTTGCGAGGATTGACAATTAAAGAAGCTTATTTCTCATTTTTCCAAAACATTCTCCAGCCTTTTTTTTTTTCACGTGAAAGAGGGAAAGCGACGAGAAACTGAGATGTTATTGCCAACATGTACTAGGAAGTGAGAAATTACTAGAAGAAAGAGACATTCATGCGACAAAGCAAGTGCTGAAGTGAGAGGAGGCACAAAGGAAAAGTTCGAGGGAGAAGAAGAGGAGGAGGAGGAGGAGGAGGAGGAGGAGGAGGAGGAGGAGGAGGAGGAGGAGGAGGAGGACGAGAAGAAGAAGAAGAAGAAGAAGAAGAAGAAGAAGAAGAAGAAGAAGAAGAAGAAGAAGAAGAAGAAGAAGAAGAAGAAGAAGAAGAAGAAGAAGAAGAAGAAGAAGAAGAAGAAGAAGAAGAAGAAGAAGAAGAAGAAGAAGAAGAAGAAGAAGAAGAAGAAGAAGAAGAAGAAGAAGAAGAAGAAGAAGAAGAAGAAGAAGAAGAAGAAGAAGAAGAAGAAGAAGAAGAAGAAGAAGAAGAAGAAGAAGAAGAAGAAGAAGAAGAAGAAGAAGAAGAAGAAGAAGAAGAAGAAGAAGAAGAAGAAGAAGAAGAAGAAGAAGAAGAAGAAGAAGAAGAAGAAGAAGAAGAAGAAGAAGAAGAAGAAGAAGAAGAAGAAGAAGAAGAAGAAGAAGAAGAAGAAGAAGAAGAAGAAGAAGAAGAAGAAGAAGAAGAAGAAGAAGAAGAAGAAGAAGAAGAAGAAGAAGAAGAAGAAGAAGAAGAAGAAGAAGAAGAAGAAGAAGAAGAAGAAGAAGAAGAAGAAGAAGAAGAAGAAGAAGAAGAAGAAGAAGAAGAAGAAGAAGAAGAAGAAGAAGAAGAAGAAGAAGAAGAAGAAGAAGAAGAAGAAGAAGAAGAAGAAGAAGAAGAAGAAGAAGAAGAAGAAGAAGAAGAAGAAGAAGACTGCAACAACAACAACAACAACAACAACAACAACAACAACAACAACAACAACAACAACAACAACAACAACAACAACAACAACAACAACAACAACAACAACAACAACAACAACAACAACAACAACAACAACAACAACAACAACAACAACAACAACAACAACAACAACAACAACAACAACAACAACAACAACAACAACAACAACAACAACAACAACAACAACAACAACAACAACAACAACAACAACAACAACAACAACAACAACAACAACAACAACAACAACAACAACAACAACAACAACAACAACAACAACAACAACAACAACAACAACAACAACAACAACAACAACAACAACAACTACTACTACTACTACTACTACTACTACTACTACTACTACTACTACTACTACTACTACTACTACTACTACTACTACTACTACCACCACCACTACTACTGCTGCTACTACTACTACTACCACCACATTAACAACAACAACAACAACAACAACAAAATTAACAAGACAAAAAAAATTGAGAAAGAAACGAAAAAAGAAGAGAGTATAGGAGATAGAGGAGAAGCAACAGCAGCAGGAGGAAGAGGAGGAAGAAGAGAAAGAAGAAAAGGAAAAAGTCTCTATCAGGCAAGAAACCGTAAAAGTCTTCCAATCACGACTTGTTTATTACTTGGTCTTGAGGAGAGAGTGGTGGTGGTGGTGGTGGTGGTGGTGGTGGTGGTGAGGATGTGTTAATGAAGCAGGCAGTGATGTGTTTGTGAGGGTAAGTGAAATCGGGAATAATCTTGTGACGATGGGGAATGGGTGTGATTTGATGGTGGTGATGAGAGAAGGGTGGTGGTGACTTGGTGGTGATGGGCAGCATGTGGTACAATGGTGATGTATAGAGGGTAGGAGGTGTAATGTGCAGATGGTGGAGGTGATGAGAAGAGGCGATGATAGTTATTGTAAAAGTGATACGGTAGTAGTAGTAGTAGTGATAGTAGTAGTAGTAGTAGTAGTAGTAGTAGTAGTAGTAGCGGTAGCAGTGACAAATTGAAAACTGGTAAAAACAACTGAAACTCGAAACTGCAGGACAAAAAACAACTCTCCAGGCTTTATTCACCAACCACTACTACTACCACCACCACCACCACCACTAGCACCACCACCACTGCCGCCACCACCACCACCACCAGTGAGGAATCAACAGTAACATCATCTTCAACAACAGCAAAACAACCGTCAGCAGCTCCTACATCAGTACTGCCGCTATTACCATCACCGAGGAAGCAACAATATGAAAACAACTGCTAGTAGACCCATTTCCCGGCTGCCAGTAATATCTCTTAAACAACAACAACAACAACAACAACATTGTAGCCAAGCAGCGCGGCTTAATCCATCTCCTGGCGGGGTTCTCTGGGTGTGGGAAGAGAAATCCTCACTTTAACGCGCGAAGTTACGCAGGTGAAGACGAATTGTGTGTAAGCTCCTGACGACACGGTACTTACTGAACTGTGGCGGCGCTGATGAGGCTCAAGACGAGGATGAAGGCAACAGCGACGACAGCAACCACTCCATTAAAGAAAACAACGACGAGGAGGACAAAAGCCACAATTACGTAGACAACAACATCGACGACAAAGCTTATAGTAAAGACAAGGACGACGACGACAGTACCAATAGTCACAACAGCGACGACAACAACGACCACAAAGAAGACAATGAAGACAACAACGCTGCTAACGATGACGATGACATCGACAATAACTACAACAAAAACAACGACAGCGAGGACAAAAAAACGACAACAAAAGAGCGACGACGACAACAATGACGAAAACAACTGCAATAAAAACAATGACGACGACAACACTAACAAAGGCAATTGGGACAGCGACTACGACGACACCAATGCAGACTATAAGGATGACAACCAAGACAAAGACGTATGACAACGAAGATAACGAAGGAAATGAAAGAGAAATTGACGTAGTAAGCGACACTACTAGTCATTGAACCCCGATGTTTATGTCCACGTAGATGAGAGAGAGAGAGAGAGAGAGAGAGAGAGAGAGAGAGAGAGAGAGAGAGAGAGAGAGAGAGAGAGAGAGAGAGAGAGAGAGAGAGAGAGAGAGAGAGAGAGAGAGAGAGAGTAGAAATAAAAAGAAATGACAAAAGAATAAAAAAAAAAACTACAGAAACAATCAAATCAGGCACAGAAAAGTACATTTCACCTGATAAAGCTTACGCAGGAAACTAAAGATAACTGAAGACGCACGAGAATTAAGAAACAGCCAATAGGCAACAGCTAACGCCCGTCGGCCGTGCACGCACGGCTCCCAACTATTCAGATCATAGCAAGCGAAATATGAATCCTGCTCGCCCCTTCCCCTCCACACACACACACACACACACACACACACACACACACACACACATATATATATATATATATATATATATATATATATATATATATATATATATATATATATATATATATATATATATATATATATATATATATATATATATATATATATATATATATATATATATATATATATATATATATTTTTTTTCTTTTTTTTCATTTAGGTGATAATAGGGCTTTTATTATTTTCTTATTTGTTTTGTGTAGACGTTTTTCACATTTATTCTATCTATTTATTTATTTATTTATTATTTATTTGTTTATTTACTTTGGCTTTTCATTGGCTGTAAGAGATTTCACATGTTTTGATTATGCTTTTGTTTTTGTTTATGTTTATTTCCTTTTTATGGACTTAGGCTTTCCAGTATTTTTGTAGATTAGAGATTTTTTTTTCTATTCTTCGTTTCCATATTATTTTTTTCTATTTATTCTGTGCTTTCGTTTCTTTTTTTTTTTTACATCAAGTTCCAGCAGCATTCCGTTTTTAGCACACTGTTACTCACCCCTGCGATATTTTTGCTTTTATTTATTTATTTATTTATTTATTTTATTTGTTTATATATATATCCATATATATATATATATATATATATATATATATATATATATATATATATATATATATATATATATATATATATATATATATATATATATATATATAAATAAAATAAAATTACTCACCACTGCGATATTTTTGCTTTTATTTATTTATTTTATTTGTATATATATATATATATATATATATATATATATATATATATATATATATATATATATATATATATATATATATATATATATATATATATATATATATATATATATATAAAAGCAAAAATATCACAGGGATGAGTAACAGTGTGCTAAAAACGGAACGCTGCTGGAACTTGATGTTAAAAGAAAAGAAACGAAAGCACAGAATAAATAGAAAAAAATAATATAGGAACGAAGAATAGAAAAAAAAATCTCTAATCTACAAAAATACAGGAAAGCCTAAGTCCATAAAAAGGAAATAAACATAAACAAAAACAAAATCATAATCAAAACATGTGAAATCTCTTACAGCCAATGAAAAGCCAAAGTAACAAATAAATAATAATTAAATAAATAAATAGATAGAATAAATGTGAAAAAATTACATCTACGCAAAACAAATAAGAAAATAAGAAGAAAGCCCTTTTATCACCTAACTGAAAAAAATAAAAAAAATAATGAATACATAAAAGACTAAATATTAACGTTGAATTGACCAACGCAACCACCAACTACGTCATGTCACGAGGAAATGAAAGGAGGACAAAGGCGCATCGAGAGATACACTAATGCAACATTCGCCCGGCGCTCTGAAGACATGTGGTGTTTGTTGTTTATGTTTTCCAACGTGACACCACGAAAGGAATACAAATTCCTCCTGAAGAAGCACGTATTAAGAGGAATACGTGAATGCAAAGGAAGACAAATACTAGAATACTTGTTGGTTTAAAGGCAGGGTATTTGCTGAGCCACGCAAAGTCTACTTAACTACGTGTGAGGGAAAATATAAAAAAAAGATGAAGTTCCTCCCCGTCCACCTCTCCCTCTAAAAATTGCACCAACAGGAAAACAGAAGGGCAAACTTCGTACCTGAATAAAACAAGGACCTTTAAATTTCATGGTAAAGAATTAAACTAGAGAGGGTGACCATACTGTAGCAGTTAGCCTGCCATTGCCATGTCATCTCGAGAAAGTAATAAACTTGCTAACAGAAATCAAGAAGGGAAGAAATCCACGGAATCCACGGAAGGGAATAAGTACAAGGTATACGCAGGAGTTTGATGCTTCGACTGCAACACGTAATAGACGACTCACGCCGTGGCAGCAACACCACCACCACTACCACTACTACTGCCGCCGCCACCACCACCACCACCACCACCAACATCCCCATTACCACCATCATCAGCACCATTACTACCACCTCTACCACCGCCATCACCAGCAATTTGAAGCCTTCCGCTGATAACAGAAGCAAATCAGTCAACACTCAGGCCTCACTGGGCGCAGGAAGTTGTGCTGCAGGGACAAGCGGGAGCTCAGGTGTGAAGCAAATTGGTGTCCACAGTTAGAGAAGTGATCAATTTGGGCGTGTCAGCCAAGTTCTGTGGAGACTGCTGACGCCTGAATGCTTGGGGCCTGACGGAGGAATGGGCCAGTGGGAGAGGGGATATAGGGGAGGGACTCAGAGAGAAAGGGACGATGGCAGGCGGGAGGATTGGTGGAGGGAGAGGGACGAGGCAAGGTTATTGAGGCGACGCAGTCACTGATCTAATTTCATTGTTTGCGTTTATAGGCATCGTGTGTTTTATTAGATCAAGTCTAGATGCTTCAGCTGCTACAGTTTATGCTTTGCGTCCGGGCACGCACACACACACACACACACACACACACACACACACACACACATGACTATCACTACTAACACAATACAGCAACAACTAGTTTACCACTGCCATAACCATGTAAAACACTAATAAAACTACATCAGCAACATTTCACTTGAGTATGTACTTCCTAAAAACACTTTCTGGTGTCTAGGTGCATTACATTACATTTAATTAACACTACATAAGTGCTTGAGAGTAGAGAACAACTTGTACCACTAAGTGAGGTTATTCTCGTACTGTTACCACACTATCAAGACAAAGGACAAGAACACGCTTTCTATCAACTCGACTCCTTCGAAGACACACCTGTTGAGGAATGAGGAGGAGAAGCAATATGACGAAGAGTAGGGGAACGCTGTCTAGTTTCGCATGACGCGTTCGCAGATGGAGCGTCGCTCGTTCTCGCACGGGAAGTCACTGAGTGGCCTCTCCCACCCATCAAACATCGCCAGACAGTCGCCGTTTCCTGAGGGCTCGTTGGTGTGCCAGAGTGCAGGGTGGACAGGGTCTCCGGACAGCCACTCCCACACCTTGTTGTTCTCAATTCCTCCCAGCCAAAAGTTCCTGCGGTTCTTACGGGCTGTTGGGAGGGAAAGACAGCGGTGTGAGGAGAAGGGCTCTCGTTCGTGACGTGTTTCGACTTGTGAGCGATGATGAGGTTTAACTGATGAGATGGTAATGAGATGTAGTGAGCAATGTGAGGGCGGCGGGTGATGCAGAAAGGCACGCCAACACATTATACATCAAAGTGGTGTGCGTGGAGGGAACGGTCTTGGTAAGGGCGTGTTTTGACGTTGACACGATGATGAGGCTTAATTGATGAGATGCTAATGTAGTGTTGTGAGGAACGTGAGGGGGGAGAGTGAAGCTGAAAGGACAACACTTTACAGGAATGGATATATACATAATATAATAGAAAAGTAATTTCAATGAGATAAATGACGATGTCGACACTCAATAATCAAAACACCGGAAAGAAAAAAAGTGTATGATTCATTAAAAATTTCAATCATGGCTGAAAATACATAGTATGACTTTTTGTAGTATATCTTTACTGTGATACATAAAAGGAATAACGCAAAAGGAAAGGAATGACAGTCTGTCAGGAAGACGAATGGGACGCTAGAAAAAAAAAAAAAAGAAATATGGAGAACTTTAAGTAAATGAGAAAAAAAAATAATAAGACAAAAGTAAAGGATAAGAGGACACACACACACACACACACACACACACACACACACACAGAGAGAGAGAGAGAGAGAGAGAGAGAGAGAGAGAGAGAGAGAGAGAGAGAGAGAGAGAGAGAGAGAGAGAGAGAGAGAGAGAGAGAGAGAGAGAGAGAGAGAGAGAGAGAGAGAGAGAGAGAGAGAGAGAGAGAGGGGGCAGTGAATCGAAAGAGAATACCGTCTAAGATGAAACCTACGGAAGTTTGCGTTGATGAAAAGTCGCACTTCAGTCAGGTTTTTGGGGATGGCTAGGTCACCGCCGAGCTCAAGGCACCGCTGGTGTGACTCCGCCCACGTCTTGTCCTCCAGCTGGAAGCTGAAGCACTCGTCGCCCAGGTTCATGAAGGGCTCGGGACACGCCACCGCTGAAGGGGACGAGGAGGACAACATTAGAAAACAAAAAGGCTTTGAAAGACCACTTGACCCATACTAGGCAATGGTGATGTGACTTTTAAGACACTGAAGGGGGATACCATGAAAACGTTAGAAAACAAGAAGGCTGCAAAGGGACACGATGTACACTGGGCAGCTCCTGATGAAACTTTGAAGACAATGAAAAAGAAAAAAAGAATACAGAAATACCATGAAAACATTAGAAAATAAGGGACGCTGCAAAAGGACACAATCTACACTGGGCAGCTCCTTGAAGCGGAATAAAAAAATATAAGATCATCATAAAAATACGAAATTCCTTCTTATCATTTGAACTTGTATGGCACTGAATCTGATGTGAAGATAAAGAAAGCAGAAAACAGTTTAGTAATGGAGATAAAAGTACAAAATAAACAGAACTTAATGAAAAATAAATGCATTGCAATCATCGTGAAGTAAATAAATATTCTAAATGGTGTATATATTGTATGCTGGATAGACGGAGAAAGGAGAGGAGGAGGAAGGGAGAAGGGAGAGGATGCCATATTATACAAGAGTAAGTTTAACCGAATTGATTTACAGAAAAGAACTAATATTTTAATTATATAACGGTAATGATCGAATAATAATAATAATAATAAAAATAATAATAACAATAATAATAATAATAATAATAATAATAATAATAATAATAATACATCCATCGATACAGCAATAGGTACTGATATTACAATGACAAAACCCTCCTGTTTCGTCATTTGCCTCTTCCCCTCCAGCTTGGCCGCCACCCCTCTCAGTACTCACAGTGGAAGTATTTCTTGAAGTTGAAATTGAGGCCCTTGATCTCCGTGAGGATGGCGTCCCAGTTGCGTGTTGTTGCCTGGCGCGGGGGGGGGGGGGTGATTAGCGTAAAGCAAAGTAAAGTAAAAAAAAAAATAATAATTTCTTGCCATCGTCCAATACAAGTAAGCATTATGGAATAAGAGTACTGTCACTGCCCATCAGGCCAGGGCTCCTTAACGGACGGATATCATGGAACAATTATATCAGCTTGGATGGAATACAGGCAGATCGTACAAACATTTACAAATTATAAACGATGAGAAATGATAGCATGTAAATAGCTAAATACGAGTATACCTACATAAAGAGTGGTCAGTCCATTATATTTACATGTCTGAGTGGCTACTTGATCAACATACGAGTACATATGGAGTAAAGAACATGGAAACATGGAGAAAGGAATATGAGGAGAGAACATGTGATAGCCTACAGGTTCTGTACTACATGAAAATGTGCTTTTAGTTTTCATTTTAAACTTACTGATGATGTTGGTAAAAACTACGTTTCTAATATCGGTGGGCAAAGACTTCTTTATCTGAGGAACAATATCTGAAACTCTTTCTAAAGCTGGTCATGTTAAACTTTGGGCATTGCACATTATTGTCGTTATCTCTAGTGTTATATTGGCCACTCGTCAATCTGAAAAGTTGATTCTCACAATTGATAATGGTTTAAATATTATTAATAGCATAAAATGCTTATGAATTGAATGAAATGTCAGTGTGTGTGTGTGTGTGTGTGTGTGTGTGTGTGTGTGTGTGTGTGTGTGTGTGTGTGTGTGTGTGTGTGTGCGTGCGCTCGCGTTCTCATTTAAAGTACAAAGGGGTTTTTATGCGCGCACACACACACACACACACACACACACACACACACACACACACACACACACACACACACACATCCAGACAAAAGAAGCAAACTCAAAAATACAAACACACGCAAACATTAAAAAAACTGATCCACGAAAAAAAAAACTGATCCACGAAAATCTCTCTCTCTCTCTCTCTCTCTCTCTCTCTCCTCTCTCTCTCTCTCTCTCTCTCTCTCTCTCTCTCTCTCTCTCTCTCTCACCGGAGTTCAGAGCAGCCACAACACTGCGGGTGAAGAAGACCATGTTACTGTTTCTCTCTGATTCAGGCACCTCTCCCTCGACGGTGGTGGTGTCTGGAGGGCAGGAGAGAATATAGGAGTGAATGGAAGCTGTCTGAAACACAAGACACGGGGAGAAATAGAGATAGAGGCCTTGAATGGAGGAGTAAATGGGTGGGAGGAAGCAGTGGAAGCATTATGAAGCACTGGGCAAGGAAAGAGAAGAGGGATATTAAGTAGCAAGATGTAAGGGAGTGGTAGGAAGCAGGGAAAAAAATGAAAAAGGGCGATAAAAATAGCAGAAATATGAGGAAGGAGATCGATGGATGGCGGAATGAATGAAAAAAAAATGAGAATGTACATAAGAAAAAAAAAGAAAAATAGGGAAAACAAGCAAGAGAGAGAGAGAGAGAGAGAGAGAGGAGAGAGATGAGAGAGAGAGAGAGAGAGAGAGAGAGAGAGAAGAGAGAGAGAGAGAGAGAGAGGAGAGAGAGAGAGAGAGAGAGAGACTGACAGTGGGTGGAAGACAACGTATAGCGGAAAGAAGGTACATAATAGCGAAAATTAAGTACACTGGAGCAAAATTTTACATAGGAGTCAATGACACAAGTAAAGGTAAGGTTAATTACATAAATAACAAGAGAAAAGTGAATGCGAAGACAAATGAGAGACCAGAATTAAAATGGGGAATAAGCTAGATCAAGGAAAAAAAAAAAAAAACAGATGGGACCAAAGCACAGATTACTTTACTGAAGAGTCAAAGTTATCGGTGAGAAACAATAAAAGGTCCAGTAAGGAGGCGAGCACTGGTAAGACGAAGGGAGAGATGAAGAGTGAAAAAGGAAAGTGAAGGTAAAACAATAAAAGAAAAGCGAAATAATAAAGATGGCAAAAGATACAGATTTTTTAAAAAGCTATTAAAATATTTACGTGATCGTCAGTCACACTTTTGAAACTATTATTGAATGCTATATATCTGGAACTCTTTACTTTTTCTTCCCAATTATCAAGTTCAACTTTTTTTGTTTTTGCCTCTATATTGACAAGAGCAAAACAGAATATAATTATAAAGGGAACAATAACCAGAGAAAAGACGAATGCACATTGTAGCATAGTCATTCAATATGACAACAGAGCTGGCAACTGCAAATTGTAGCATAGTTATTCAATAGGATAACAGCGCTGGCAACAGCATAAGTAGACAATATGAGGAATACTGAAAGTAGTACAAGCAAATTAAATAAAAATGGTAAAGTAGTTTTCATATTCATGGATGGAATATAAATCACACTAGAAATTAAATTAATATACCATAATTACCATAAAAAAACAACAACAACAACACACAACTGCGAGAAAAAGTAAACACACACAAAAGAAGAAGAAGAAGAAGAAGAAGAAGAAGAAGAAGAAGAAGAAGAAGAAAAAAAAACATTAACACGGAAACACCGACTCAAACTTATAAGACCGCCTGTCGCACACCTGGTGGGCATCAAACTCACCTGAGCCGGACAGATTGAGCTGAGAGCCGCCCATCAGGAACCTGTGGAGTCCTTCCTGAGAGGCGGCGACGTTCTGCAGGGTGTCCATCAGCTGGTTCTGAACAGCTGGCGGCGGAAAGAAAGTCACTGTAACACTACGGCAAGTATTCAGAAAACTCTTTGCTCTTACAACCAAGACAATTTTCAGATTATACTGGCAGAGATGATAAGCCAGGTTCTCAAGAGTGTTTCTGTTAACAATGTAGAACCATAAAACCGCCTTAAAAACCCATGCAACTTTAACTGCAGTCTTTTGAATGTAGTGGATGTGCAACGCTGAAGTGTTTCAGAAAATTGTTTTAAATTCTTTGTTCTCTCATTAGAACTGTGTTCAAAGTCCAAGGCCAGGGAGATGGTCAATCAGGTTGTCATGGATATTTTTCCCACTGATGATGCAGAATTAAAACTATTACAGAAAACATAAAAAACTTCATTGAAAGCTCAAGTAACATTTAATAGAGTCTCTTGAAAATTGTTGAGATAAGACACCGAAGCGTTTGAGAAGAGAGAGAGAGAGAGAGAGAGAGAGAGAGAGAGAGAGAGAGAGAGAGAGAGAGAGAGAGAGAGAGAGAGAGAGAGAGAGAGAGAGAGAGAGAGAGAGAGAGAGAGAGAGAGAGAGAGAGAGAGAGAGAGAGAGAGAGAGAGAGAGAGAGAGAGAGAGCAGGGACGGTGAAAAGGAGAGAGCCCAGACAGGAAGTGGATGGATGGGGATGAAAGTATTAAAAATATTAGGCAGAAACAGGCACCAAGCAGCACAATGTTGATACTCAAGGAGGCGATCAATTTAGAAGTGCAGCGTTAACATAATGTTGTCCGTACTGCTGGTTTGTCTCTGCATAAGAAGAACATAAGAACACAAGAAATAAGAGAAGCTGCAAGAAGTCATCAGGCCTACACGTGGCAGCCCCTGTATGAAATACACCTACCTATTTCCACCTATCGTCCCCATCCATAAATCCGTCTAATTTTTCCTCTTAAAGCTCCCTAATGACTTAGCACTAACAACTTGATTACTGAGTCCGTTCCATTCATCTACCACTCTGTTTGAGAACCAATTTCTTCCTATCTCTTTTTTAAACCTAAATTTCTCAAGCTTCAACCCGTTATTTCTTGTTCTGTCCTGGTTATTGATCCTAAGAATTTTTCTTTCGTCCCCCACTGTTTATAACCCTTATACCACTTAAAGACTTCTATCAGGTCCCCTCTTAACCTACGTCTCTCTAAAGAATGTAAATTTAACAGCTTCAATCTCGCCTCGTAAGGAATACTTCTCCTCCCCTGTATCCTTTTAGTCATTCTCCTTTATACTGATTCTTATAGACCTATATCATTCTTGTAATGTGGGGATCAGAACTGCACAGCGTAGTCCTAGATGAGGTCTGACCAGCGCCAAATATAACTTTAATATTATTTCGGGCCTTCTACTTTTAACACTCCTAAAAATAAATCCTAATACCCTATTTGTCCTGTTTCTGGCCTCTATGCATTGCTTTCTTAGACGAAACTACATTCCTGATTTAAGTAAAATGGACAGGGAAAAAGCAAGTGTAAATGTTTTCCCTCGCTCATTCTATTTATAACCAATTTTCAATTGCATATTAATAAAACGTAAAGGCAAGTCACTGATGGGCAAGTTCAAAGCTCTACACACCACCATCACCTCTCTCCACACCACCATCACCTCTATCTCCACCACCACCACCACTACCACCACCGTCACCACCACCACCATCACCATCACCACCACCAAAGGGACTTGGCTGAAGGTGTTCCACAGAAATTATTGCTATACACTGGTGAAAACGTGTGTGTGTGTGTGTGTGTGTGTGTGTGTGTGTGTGTGTGTTTGTGTGTCAGTCTGTTTATCTTCTATCGTTCGATCCTACATTGTAGAAATTAATTCCCCGATCGGAAACGAGGGGGTTCTATTTTTTGTTACCGCACATCTGTACAACCCACCGCTCCAGCCTGGCCCTGGAGGGTACAACGATGTTTTGGCTAGGAGCATCTTTAGATGTCCATTCCATTAAAAAAAATGCGATTTCAGTCTCGGAAACACCTCCTGGTAGGTAACGTATGACGGCGCATCTTTCTGATTTTATGTAATTTATTCGTCAGACTCACCTTTTTTTTGCTGTATTTTTGCATATTTCGATTTATCGGCAAAGGTTTTCTGCTTCGCAACTCGCGCAACTATCGCCTCAGCACTACAGATCGAGCTGGACCGCGCAAAATGCGCGAATTGTTTGCCATAAACTCACTTAATGTACGGGACAGCCAGTCTTGGTTGACACCAGCAGTGACTGCAGAATCAAGAAGTGTTGTAAAAACTTGACAAAACAAAAAAGAAAATGTTATTAAGACGAGTTGAACTGTGAAGATATTAAAAAAAAAAAATTATATCATGTTTTACTTATGTTCGCTATTTTCAACAGTTAAGAATTGAATGCTGAAATATATTATTACATTAAGTAGGTAAAACTCTCGTGAACACGATTGTATGGTCAGAATGCAGATAAATCTCTACATGCTGTAAACAGTCATTTATAGCAACATGTCACTCGCCGCAACCATCACGGCGGCGCGACACTTGAAGTGGCGTGTGCAGCCGGGCTCCGTATGACCACGTCTGCGACGCGTATAAAAATCATAACTCCCCCAGCCGCTGGGGGAAGGTCCTTTAAGTTGCTTCGCAGCTTAAAGCATCTATTACTTGGCTTATTCTTTTCAATAAGAAACCAAACATCCCTCACCGTGGAATAGAAAAATTAACGCAATGATAAAAATTTGTAGGTAAAAAAATAATAAAGAAATAAAGAAAAAAGGGAAAAAAAAGCAAGTAGACAGTGGTGGCAGTACCTAGGTAGGCAAACAGACATGGATAATACTTAGGTGAACAAGCAGAAAGGTGGATAATGGTAAGAATATAAATTAAAAGGAGGAATTTCGCTTTTCGCTCTTAAGCGCACTCATAAAATTTGAGACAAGAGGAGACACAAGTACAAAACGTAAATAACTAGATGGAGGAGAGAAAGCTCTTAATTGTGTATTCTATTTGTCACTGCCGCGGAACATAAATCGCGCCGTGTAATGAGAGTGAGGGCGGGAGATGTGTGGGGCGTATGGCGGTAATTGGTGTTTATTACCAAGTGAATTAGGAGATCATGGTGTCTTTATGTTTGAGATGTCAAGGCGGGACAGAGGTGTGTGTGTGTGTGTGTGTGTGTGTGTGTGTGTGTGTGTGTGTGTGTGTGTGTGTGTGTGAAGCTGTATTTTCATTTGGTCATTTACACTTATTTATCTATCTTATTCTTTCACCTTATCTAGATTTTCTCCTCTTTTTATTTTGCTTGTTTATTTAGGGGCTTTACTTTTTTTTATCTATCAATTTATTTTTTGCAGGGTGGACTTTATTATATATATTAATTTTAGCAAATGTAACCTGAAGCCTGCAAAGGGTTAAAATGACCGTATACATGATAATAAGAAAAACAACAACAACAACGATAATAACAATAACAATAATAATAATAATAATAATAATAATAATAATAATAATAATAATAATAATAATAATAATAATAACAATAATAATTACGAATTATTCTTTTGGCCAAAGCCCCACTTAAATAAAATAACAAATAAATACATGAAAAGGACAAACATATAAATAAAAAATAACAACAATAACAACAACAACAACACAATCTCTATTGCTAGACACACACACACACACACACACACACACACACACACACACACACACACACACACACACACACACACATACACACACACACACGCAATTTGAGGGCAGCGGAGAGCGGAGACTGAGCGAAAGCATACTACATTGTCCTGTATTAGCGAGGGAATTTGTAATGGACATTGAGTACACACTTTTTTATTTTTATCTATTTAGCGCGGCCTGGATCTGGTGTGCCTTAAAGGGGAGGGATGCGAGGGGCGGCATGATTGAGACAGGAATGAAGGGCAGAGGGAGAGTAGTGTAGGTGGTGTGTTTAAGGTATTGTTTTTAGTACATATCCCCCATTCTCTCTCTCTCTCTCTCTCTCTCATCTCTCTCTCTCTCTCTCTCCTCTCTCTCTCTCTCTCTCTCTCTCTCTCTCTCTCTCTCCTCTCTCTCTCTCTCTCTCTCTCCCCTCATCATTGCAAGGAGATTTATAAGTTAGGGGTGATTTTTTTACTCTCTTAAATCTTAACTTAATTCTTAAATCTACTCAATAGCTAACTTGAAACTACTGGTTCTTATTTAGCTTTTGATTATATGAGGGGATAACTGGGTTGTGATTAAATGCTTTTTCAGTAATACTCTCTCTCTCTCTACCTCTCTCTCTCTCTCTCTCTCTCTCTCTCTCTCTCTCTCTCTCTCTCTCTCTCTCTCTCTCTCTCGTGTAATCCCATGCACTGCCGTCCATTGGAAATTTAGGTTACAGCGAACGTGATTGTGTAAGTTATTACTGTTTTGAACTTTGACAATACAATACTGTTTTGTGGGGATTAATCCTGAACTACAACACGCACACAAACACACACTCACCCACACACACACACACACACACTGCTGATGTTTGGCCGGAAAAGAAAAGAAAAAAAAAAAAAAACATAAGTATAAGAAAAATGCTACCTTGCTTCAGCACTTTCGTCTACCAGTGGTACAGATGGATTCGTAATCTTTGGCTTCGAGTAACATCATGGAACCTTTGAACATAGAAACTGGGAAAGAGCAGCGGGAAAAAAGTGACACAAAGGAAAACATCAGTAGACTTGTTGGGCCTCTACAAAGCTGTTTCCGACACTCTTCGTCATCTAAGCTTCTAAAAGGCAAGAGGCATAAGGAGAATAGTAAAGGTAAATGCTTCGTCCACTCACCTTTCTCTTCATTTTGGATCTGGCAGGAAAGAAGGAAAAACAATGCAACATGCTGAAATTCAATGGAGGAAGAGGACGAGAAGAAGGACGAGGAGGACGAGGATTAGGAAGAGGAGGAGGAGGAGAAGGAGGACGAGGAAAATTACTTAGATTTACATATGCTAACCAAACAGCAGCAAAACCTTTGCACTCTTGCTTGGCTGTTTAGTAGCTAATTTAATCTGACCACTTAGGAAAGGAAAAAGAGAGAGGAGGACGAGAAAGAGAAGAAAGAGAAGGAGGAGGAGGATAAGGAATAGAAGAAGAAGAAGAAGAAGAAGAAGAAGAAGAAGAAGAAGAAGAAGAAGAAGAAGAAGAAGAAGAAGAAGAAGAAGAAGAAGAAGAAGAAGAAGAAGAAGAAGAAGAAGAAGAAGAAGAAGAAGAAGAAGAAGAAGAAGAAGAAGAAGAAGAAGAAGAAGAAGAAGAAGAAGAAGAAGAAGAAGAAGAAGAAGAAGAAGAAGAAGAAGAAGAAGAAGAAGAAGAAGAAGAAGAAGAAGAAGAAGAAGAAGAAGAAGAAGAAGAAGAAGAAGAAGAAGAAGAAGAAGAAGAAGAAGAAGAAGAAGAAGAAGAAGAAGAAGAAGAAGAAGAAGAAGAAGAAGAAGAAGAAGAAGAAGAAGAAGAAGAAGAAGAAGAAGAAGAAGAAGAAGAAGAAGAAGAAGAAGAAGAAGAAGAAGAAGAAGAAGAAGAAGAAGAAGAAGAAGCAGAAGAAGAAGAAGAAGAAGAAGAAGAAGAAGAAGAAGAAGAAGAAGTAGAGGATGAGGAAGAAGCTAGAAGTCAAATAAGGACAGTGACGAGGACCGGCGGAATATGAAGAAACACCAAGAAGGAAGAGAAGACAGAGAGAGAGAAACAAAGAGAAAAAAAAATACATCCATAATAACAACTGCAGGGAGGAGAAGGAAGACGAATACGACAACAAAACGAGACTCAGGCAGAACACAAAACTCACCCTTTCCCCGGACACGACCAGCTCCTTGAGGGCCTGCACGAGGTCTGGGAAGGACTCGAGGTCGTTCTCCAGGTCAATGGGCGAGGCGGGACACCAGCACCGCACCCCACATCAGCATGGCCAGCCCCAACATGACTCCTGAAGCCACGTACCCGCTGCCTAACCTGCCGGGGAAGGTGTGAGGGGTGAGTGTGGTGGTGCATGGTGGTGATAATAGGACAAAAATGATGATAATGATGATGATGGTAAAGATGATTATGATGATAGTAATGAAAATAAAATAATACTAAAAACCAACAACAACAATAATAATAATAATAATAATAATAATAATAATAATAATAATAATAATAATAATAATAATAATAATAACAACAACAACAACAATAACAATAAGAATAACGACAAAAGTGACTGCCTACATCACTGTTTTACACACACACACACACACACACACACACACAC
Organism: Scylla paramamosain; assembly: GCF_035594125.1. NCBI lineage: Eukaryota > Metazoa > Arthropoda > Malacostraca > Decapoda > Portunidae > Scylla > Scylla paramamosain. The sequence continues at coordinate 29,687,648 of NC_087152.1, read as the reverse complement.
ACACACAGTTCTGTCACATAACAAACAAAGCCGCGCCTCCCCCTATGCTGCGGAAAACCGTCCAATCATGACTTCGTTTGCTAGGTAAGCTTTTATTTATTCATCTATTTATCTATTTTACTTTGCACAGCTGATTGCGTGTGCTGTACAATGTAGAGTGTGTGTGTGTGTGTGTGTGTGTGTGTGTGTGTGTGTGTGTGTGTGTGTGTGTGTGTGTGTGTGTGTGTGTGTGTGTGTGTGTGTGTGTTGTTTGTGTGGTGTTTGTGTTTGTAATATATGTATACATGTACGTATATGTTGCGGGTGAAAAGTAAAATGTATGAAAATAAATAGTATTAGAAACTGAAAAAAATCAGCCTAAAACTTTACTTCCTTGCTTCCTTCACTGCTCCGTTATAGTTCCTTATTCCGTTCCCTCTCTTCCTTCCTTCCTTCCTTCTTTCTTTCGTTCTCTACTTCCTTCCTTCATCCTTCCTTTCCTTTTCTTTACTTCATTCAGTCATATTCTCCATTCGGTCTTAAACCCTATATAATATCTCTCTCTCTCTCTCTCCTCCTCTCTCTCTCTCTCTCTCTCTCTCTCTCTCTCTCTCTCTCTCTCTTCGATTCTTCAGTCGTTTACCTCACTTTCCTTCACTTTTTATTCTATTTTATTTTTCTTCCCTTCCATTTTACCCTCAATTTCTCACTCCGCTCCTCCAACTCTCTTCTTATCATTCCCTACGTTCCACCTTCTCTCTCTCCTCCTCCCTCTCTTTGTCCCTCTCTTTCTCCCGTCTTCCAGCCCTCTCTCCTTCCCTATCTTCCCACCATTCCTCCCTCCCTCTCTCTT
>NC_087152.1:29646816-29681816 GCF_035594125.1 Scylla paramamosain | reverse complement strand
TTACTCGCGCTCTTCCTCCTCGATCACTTTGTTTTGTTGTCGCGTATTGTTCTGACTGTCATTAGCGCTGAAGGTCTGGCTGTGTTCTAAAATCTGACAAAGCCTTTATGTCGACAAGAAAGAGCGTGTGTAATATGTTGTGTTAATGTATTCAGTACATTCATTATATACTATGTTTCTTTATATGGGAAAAACGTAAATTTATATTTTCAACTGTTATTAATTTATTGGAATCTGGTGTCAGAGTACACACACACATACACACATAGACACACACACACAGACAGACAGACAGACAGATAGACAAACAGACAGACAGACAGACAGACAGACAGACAGACAGACAGACAGACAGACAGACAGACAGACAGACAGACAGACAGACACACACACACACACACACACACACACACACACAGACAAAGAAAAAAATATAAGTAATAAAGCATCATAAAGCGTATAAGCTTATACGAAAACATAGGTTTATCACGATTTTCACTGATGTTTGTATGCTCTATACGATAAAAAATCAATGTATTCTTGTATATATTATTATGATACACGGGAACGTTCCTCGATCCCTGATGCCAATAATTCCGTCCAACAGCTCCATACCTGCTTCCCTCAGGCACCTCACACGCGTACGCTATGTCCTGTGGACTGTTTACTGATTTGCACTGAACGGGTCTCTTTCAAACTGAATATAAGCCGTCTTTTCAAATATTTACCTTACAATTTTGAATATAAGCCGTCTTTTCAAATATTTACCTTACAATTTCCTAGATTATGTATTCTTTCTTACGTTCAACGTCTGACCAAAGAAATTTAGGTGCTACTTTGGTTTGTTATCTACCTGTCATGAATCTTCTTTGATACGCGATTTACACTTTATATTGCGATCTACATGTTATGAATCTTTTGCATGTAATCTGCACTTTATATTGTGATCTACAACAAGAAAAGTTGTACTTATCAAGAACAAGGAAAACACTTGCCCTGGTTTCGAGAGAAAATGTCTGGTTAGAGAGTCTGAAGCATGAGTGGAATATCTGTTCTAGTGTCGAAGTTCAAAGAAGAGACCGTGAGACACTTCACCCAATTATTCAGAGAGAAGTCGCTGAAGGCTCAATAATCCATTCCGACGACTGGCCGGCTTATTCTAATTTAAACCAACTCAAATTTTATAATTTTTCCGTAAATCATCAGCAATATTACGTCGATTCTAACATCGGAGCTCATACTCAAGGAACTGAAAGATCCTAGCTTGATGAGAAGATTCGTATAATGAAAATAATGTGAGGCATCAATCAAAGAGCATTTCAATCTCACCGAGACTACTTCTGTTGGCGGATGATGAGAAAAGAAGCTCCTGGCCTCTATTTAGCATTTGTGGCCGATGTACTGTACGTGCTGTTCATCGCTACAACATGAATAAAAGCAAGAAAAAAATTATATTTTAATTACGTTTTCCCTACGCTACGAGTATATATCATTCCAAAATAAAATTTGTACGGTGTAAATACTTTTTCCTTGTAGATAACAAGCCAAAGTACGGTGTAGATATTTTTTCCCTGTAGATAACAAGCCAAAGTAGCATCGAAATTTAGACATCCATACAGCAGAAAACAATATAATGCAGTACAATACATCACATACAGTAAAATACAATCATCACATTATATTAAGTGTATAACAGCAAATTATCGCCAGTAGTGCTAGTCCTTGAGGTGGAGTGTCGTGCACATCTCACTCAGGATCAAGGATGTCACTCCCTCCACCTGAGTGTCACACTTTGATTCACGTTGACATCACCCACGTGAGGACTAATTTACTGGGAGATTATTCTCGGTTGTGACAGCTCCATATTGAATTCTCGTGCTGTAATATCTCTCTCTCTCTCTCTCTCTCTCTCTCTCTCTCTCTCTCTCTCTCTCTCTCTCTCTCTCTCTCTCTCTCTCACTAGCGATATTTTTACGCATTATACATATTATCATTCATCTGCTACTCTACTTCTAATTCTAAAAATGAAACGAGCTTTACCCGAGAGAGGAAAAGAAAGAGAAAAGTAGGAAGAGGAGGAGGAAGAATATACAAAAGGAATGCAAATGAATAAACAAAGAAAGGCCAAACAGCAACAGACCCTGGAGTCTTTACTAGGCTGTTTGGGTAACTATTCTACTCTATTAGTGAGAGACAGGATAGCACAGGAGAAAGCTCCTTCCCATCCCCCTCCTAGCCGAAGCTGGCCGGAAATAGGAATTGGAATTGGAATTGGCTGGCAGGAAATAGGAAATGGAGGAGGAAGAGGAGGAGGAGGAGGAGGAGGAGGAGGAGGAGGAGGAGGAGGAGGAGGAAGAAGAGGAGGAGGAGGAGGAAGCGGAAAGGAAAAGGGAAGAGGAAAAGGAGGAGGAGGAGGAGGAGGAGGAGGAGGAGGAGGAGGAGGAGGAGGAGGAGGAAGAGAAAGCGGAAGGGGAAAGGGAAGAGGAGGAGGAAGAGGAGGAAAATGCACATGTGTATCTATCCACTTACATCTCGTCTAATGAACTGCAGTGGTATACTAATGCATTGTCCTAACACACACGCACAAACGCGCGCGCACACACACACACACACACACACACACACACACACACACACACACACACACACACACACAATCCCCGTTGTGTAGGTACTGTACAAATACACCAGTTAAAGCTTCTGCAACAGGAATATCAGGAAGTCTATCTACCTCATGAATATCAAATTGGCAAGAGCAGCGCAAGAAATATTAATTTACTTGCCTACGAGCTGCGTCTCAAGGCAACAATCATGGATATAGCATCGAAGACAAAAAAAGACAGACAGACAGTCAGAGAACAAGCTATTCTTCGCAAAGACGTGAATAACAAGGTGAAGAGGAGGAAGAGAAAGGAGAGGAGGAGGAAGAGAAGAAAAAAGAGGAGGAATTAATGATGGTTGTGGTGTCAGCTTAATTTCTGTTGTAGGTAAAATATTGAAGTCAATAATAGCGAAGAACATTAGGGAGCATTTAGACAAACATAACTTGATAAATTAGTCACAGCATGGCTTCATTAAGGGGAAGTCTTGCCTGACAAACTTGTTAAGTTTTTACAGTAAAGTGTACGAGGCAGTAGATAATGGTGATAGTTATGACATCCTATATCTGGACTTTAGTAAAGCATTTGACAAGGTACCTCATCAGAGGCTCCTGAGAAAGGGTTAGGGCGTACGGGATAAATGCGAAGATGTTAGGTTGGATGTTAGGCGAAGATGTTAGGCTAAGCGACAGGCGACAAAGAGTTGTAATAAACGGCTCTAAATCCGAGTGGGGTCATGTAATTAGTGGGGTGCCACAGGAATCAGTATTAGGGCCATTGTTGTTTTTTATATATATATCAATGACTTGGATAGTGGAATTAATAGTGATGTTAGTAGATTTGCAGATGACACGAAGATAAGTAGATTAATTAGGTCAGAATCGGATGCCATCGCCTTGCAGGCAGATTTAGATAGGAAGAATGAATGGACGGACAGATGGCAAATGCAGTTTAATATCAACAAATGCAAAGTACTTAGCGTAGGTAGAGGAAACCCACACAGTAAACACACAATAAACAACGAAACTCTGGTAGGTTCAGGGTACGAGAAAGATTTAGGAGTTATAGTTAGCTCTGAGCTCCGTCTAAGAAAGCAATGCATAGAGGCCAGAAACAGGGCAAATAGGGTATAAGGATTAATTTTTAGGAGTGTTAAAAGTAGAAGGCCCGAAGTAATATTAAAGTTATACTTGGCGCTGGTCGGACCTCATCTAGACTACGCTGTGCAGTTCTGGTCCCCGCATTACAGGAAAGATATAGGTCTATTAGAATCAGTACAAAGGAAAATGACTAAAAGGATTTTCTTTTTTTTTTATGTAGGAGGGACACTGGCCAAGGGCAACAAAAATCCAATAAAAAAAAAAAAATATGCCCACTGAAATGCCAGTCCCATAAAAGGGTCAAAGCAGTAGTCAAAAACTGACGGATAAGTGTCTTGAAACCTCCCTCTTGAAGGAATTCAAGTCATAGGAAGGTGGAAATGATGCAAGGGATGAGGAGTATTTCTTACGATGCGAGACTGAAGCTGTTAAATCTACATTCCGTAGAGAGACGTAGGTTAAGAGGGGACCTAATAAGGTATAAGGTATAAGGTATAACGGTTATAACAAGGGGGACGGAAGCAAAATTCTTATGATTAATAACCAGGACAGAACAAGAAATGACAGGTTCAAGCTTGAAAAGTTTAGGTTTAAAAAAGAGATAGGAAGAAATCTGTTCTCAAACAGAGTAGTAGATGAATGGAACGGACTCAGTAATCAAGTTGTTAGTGCTAAGTCATTAGGGAGCTTTAAGAGAAGATTAGACGGATTTACGGATGGGGACGATAGGTGGAAATAGGTAGGTATATTTCATACAGGGACTGCCACGTGTAGGCCTGATGGCTTCCTGCAGCTTCCCTTATTTCTTATGTACTTATATTTTTAAAATAACAAAAACACCATCATCACCATCACCATCATCACCACCACCAAACAACACCAACAACAGGACCTGAGAAGGAAGAGGAAGGAAGGAAGGAAGGAACCAAAGACAAAGAATGCTAAGAAGGAAGAGAGGAGAAGTTCCCCTCAGCGATTCTTAGAGTCACCTTATATCACTCAGACTCGGGCTCGCTAATGTCAGAAGTGGGCGGATCCATGCGCCCCGTGTGTGTACAAGCGGGCGATGCAAGGATCACGCAGTGGACTCCTCGGCTTAAAGTCAAGTTGGAGAAAATTTATCGGGAGAAGTCGAGACCACGGCACCTAAGATTACAAGGGAGGCGATGGGAGTCACTGTTTTCTGACCATTTTTATTTCTGGTTCTCTCTCTCTCTCTCTCTCTCTCTCTCTCTCTCTCTCTCTCTCTCTCTCTCTCTCTCTCTCTCTCTCTCTCTCTCTCTCTCTCTCTCTCTCTCTCTCTCTCTCTCTCTCTCTTCTTCTTCTTCTTCTTCTTCTTCTTCTTCTTCTTCTTCTTCTTCTTCCTCTCACTTCCCTGACTTCTGTTTCCACCCCTATGTCTCTCTCTCTCTCTCTCTCTCTCTCTCTCTCTCTCTCTCTCTCTCTCTCTCTCTCTCTCTCTCTCTCTCTCTCTCTCTCTCCATTTTCCTTCATCCCAACTGTTCTCAACTTTTCTCCCTGGCATCCTTTCTTTTGCTTTTCTCCCTATTTTCTCTTTCCTTCCTGCCTTTTCTTTATTTCATTCCGTCTTATATCTCTTAAAGATTTTTCCCATGTATCTCATCTCTTTTCTATTTCGTCTTTACTATTCTGTACAACCTTAATTTTCTTCCTTTCTCCTCATCTCTTCCTTCCTATCATTCTTGGTTTATTTCTTTTCTCCTTCCACCCGTTTTTTCTTCCTTCTTTCCTGTACCTCACCAAATGACTGCATGACAATCAAACTTATGATTTCCCCTCACCCTATAATGTGTCGTAACACAGGAAACGCCAATAAAAGGTGAAGCATCAAAGAAGAAGGAAAAATATGAGAAAATAAGAAAGAAAGAAGGAATAAAGGGAGAAGAAAGAAATGAAACACGAAGGATATAAACATAAAAGCAGGGACCAAAATTATAAGAAGTTTGTACTAGATAATTATTTAAGTTTCTTCTAGTACTTCTGTAGAAGTGGTGGCCAAGGAAACACGGTGCTAAAAATCAGCTGCCGTATATTGATATAATAAAACTGTACAAAATTATAATAAAGTAGCTGCCAGCAAGTCACATTTCCGCCACGGAGGAAAGGCGGACACGGACTACGTATGTGCTGGCGGAGGGCTGGCGTCCGGAGACAAAGGGTGTATGGGTTGATTTCACCCCCCACGTGGTGATAGGCAGGCGACCAGTGGTTGGCGTAAGGTCCCAGGGGACCGGAGAATGGAATACGGGCGGCGGGCGAAGCGTCCTGCCACAAGTTATCACAAACTGATTGATATGTAAAACAAAAGAAGAGACCAGAGAGAATAACAGGACACGATGAGACATCACAGGCCTAGTAGATAATAAAACAGGAGAGCAGCAACAGATTACCAGAAGAGTACCCAGGAGGCTATCACAAAACTAATCGACAAGGGAATCAAAAGTTTACCGGACAGCTAATGACGTGGACAAGACGAGCAGCGGGCACAACATATGTCAAAACTCCACCTCCTTATTCTTGCTTGGATGAAGGCACGATCTACCAAATTTTGGAAACTAAACCTTAGAGCAAAGAAAGCCTTTTTGGGGTAAATGTCAAGGGGTATATCATGTTGTGTAGGAGACGGGAATGGACAAAAGGAAACAAAAGCACCACACAGTTCATGATATTATAGAAAATAAAATTTTAAGTCTCATGAAAAAAAATAAAAGAAAAAAAAATAATTCCGTAGTTTCAGGTTCCTATTATCCACATGCACGCTCCAGTACGAGTAACTGGATTGAAATTGGCATTGTCTACTCAGGAAGGAAACCTTTTATTGTTTTTTTTTTTTTTTATTTCTTGTCGAGGTAGAAGTTTCTCCTTGTTAATTTTCTAAGTAAAGCTCTGAAAGAGAAGTGACCAGTCCAGCAAATACGAATAGTGTACACCATGTCCAGGTAGAAAAAGGAAAAAGGAAAGACTCCACATATCAGTATGCAGCCTGGCAGGCCCGTGACGGTGGGCAGCTCACTCTGGTTCGTAAAAAATGCTGAGAAATCGGTGAGTATCGCTGCCTCATCCCGAGTGACTGTAAGGATTCTGTTGGGATTCTTCCCTAAACATGAGTTCATTCGGTCCTCGTGGACTGGTACTACGCAGGAGGCAGGGAAAGACACACACGCAACACCCTCTCTCTTCCTAGAAGTAGTATGAACCTATTCACCCACCCACCCACCCACACACACACAATACTCCTCTCTTCCTAGAAGTCGTATGAACTTATTCACCCACCCATCCATCCACCCACTCATCCACACACACACACACACGCACCCGTCCACACACCCACACATACACTAAACCGCCAATATGTTGTTTGAAGCCAGATTGCGTGCATATCAGTACTACATACGTACAAACATATCCTCAAGTTCTCATGACGCAAAACATAATCGCTGTGCACGCTGTTATGGTTGCGCACTTCAGACACTTTAGTAAAACATGTCTTTAATATTTTGGTACTGCTTTTATTCAATGATAATTCTTTATTACACGTGAGGAAAAAAGGTAAACAGATCGAGATGGCAATGGAAAATAAACAAACATTACGTTACATTATACAAAAAATAATAAAAAGTGACGAAAAATAAATTTGATGTAGTACAGGATTAAAGAAAAAAAATATGTTAACAGTAGCAGTGATAATAATGATGATGAAACTCATGAACAACAACAGGAAGACAAGAAAAATAACAACAACAATATTAACAATAGCACCACCAAAGCAGCAACAACAGCAGAAACACACCACACACCCACACACACACACACACCACACACACATGCGCGCGTGCGGAGAGAGAGAGAGAAGAGAGAGAGAGAGAGAGAGAGAGAGAGAAGAGAGGAGAGAGGAGAGAGAGAGAGAGAGGAGAGAGAGAGAGAGGAGAGAGAGAGAGAGAGAGAGAGAGAACGCATATTAAAAAGAACCACAGCACAACACAAAAAAGAAACAAACTTAAACACACACACACACACACACACACACACAGGCACATCCAAGTCGTCCGTTGTCAAAGCAATTTAAGTAAAGGGACAGCGTCAGTATTTTATCGCAAAACGACTCAGCTGCCGGAGTTTTGGTATGTAAATTAAAGAAAATTGATTTAGTTTCGTCGAGTCTCGCGGACATTAAGGAGTAAAGTAAAGGCGGCACGTCTGGATCCCTCTTAGCATTCCAAGGGAGGAAAGCAAGCGAGGAGAGAGAGAGAGAGAGAGGAGAGAGAGAGGAGAGGAGAGAGAGAGAGAGAGAGAGAGAGAGAGAGAGAGAGAGAAGAGAGAAAGAGAGTATTTCAAGCTGATTTTTCAAAGGTCAATGAAAAAAAAGCTTTAATCTCAACGTTTTAAAATCTCTCTCTCTCTCCTCTCTCTCTCTCTCTCTCTCTCTCTCTCTCTCTCTCTCTCTCTCTCTCTCTCTCTCTCTCTCTCTCTCCATGAAAATCCACAAAATATTACCGATGAAACAGTGAGTCAATAAATCTTAAAATGCAATGTTATTACTAAACAGGAAGTACGTAACTGCACATGCGACAGATTATACAAGTAAAACGGTGGAAGAGTGCATGTTAGTGAAGCAATGGTGATCATAGGAAACACGATGTAACGTAGCGAATTTAAGTGAGTACCAGTTACGAAACCATGTGTGTGTGTGTGTGTGTGTGTGTGTGTGTGTGTGTGTGTGTGTGTGTGTGTGTGTTAGAGGAGTTGGCTGGGAGAGGGGGAGATAAGAGAAGGGAGGACGAAAGGGGTGGGAAAAAGATGCTGAAAAAGAAGAAGAAGAAGAAGAAGAAGAAGAAGAAGAAGAAGAAGAAGAAGAAGGCGAAGAAGAAGAAAAAGGAGGAGGAGGAGGAGGAGGAGTTTGCAAAAATTGAGGAATGAAAGAGAAAAATCGTTAAATTTGAGATGATTTGTAGAGGACAGGATAGGACGACAAGAAGATATAAGTATGAACAGGATAAAAGGGAAAGACAACAAGAAATGATAGCAAATAAAGGAACGAAAGGAAATAAAAGGCACATGAAAATATAAACCAGAGGAAAGTGACAATGGAAAAGACATGAGAAGAGAAAGAAGAAGGAAGGTGAGAGAGAGAGAGAGAGAGAGAGAGAGAGAGAGAGAGAGAGAGAGAGAGAGAGAGAGAGAGAGAGAGAGAGAGAGAGAGAGAGAGAGAGAACTGCCAGGCTATGGGACAAAGGAGGGCACTGTTCCTCCTCCTATAGGAACCTCTCTCTCTCTCTCTCTCTCTCTCTCTCTCTCTCTCTCTCTCTCTCTCTCTCTCTCTGTGTGTGTGTGTGTGTGTGTGTGTGTGTGTGTGTGTGTGTGTGTGTGTGCGCGTTAATAGCACAGGACTTTAATATGCACATAATGAGTAACATGATTATCAGTATTATCACACCATTTATTATTATTATTATTATTATTATTATTATTATTATTATTATTATTGTTGTTGTTGTTGCTGTTATTACCGATATTGTTGTTATAATAATAGTAATGTAGTTTGCCTACATTCAACCTGTTCCTAAAAAGGGTGACCGTTCTAATCCCTCAAACTACCGTCCTATTACTTTAATTTCCTGCCTATCTAAAGTTTTTGAATCTATCCTCAACAGGAAGATTCTTAAACATCTATCACTTCATAACCTTCTATCTGATCGCCAGTATGGGTTCCGTCAAGGCCGCTCTACTGGTGATCTTCTGGCTTTCCTTACTGAGTCTTGGTCATCCTCTTTTAGAGATTTTGGTGAAACTTTTGCTGTTGCCTTGGACATATCCAAAGCTTTTGACAGAGTCTGGCACAAAGCTTTGATTTCCAAACTACCCTCCTACGGTTTCTATCCTTCTCTCTGTAACTTCATCTCAAGTTTCCTTTCTGACCGTTCTATTGCTGCTGTGGTAGACGGTCACTGTTCTTCTCCTAAATCTATTAACAGTGGTGTTCCTCAGGGTTCTGTCCTGTCACCCACTCTCTTCTTATTATTCATTAATGATCTTCTAAACCAAACTTCTTGTCCTATCCACTCCTACGCTGATGATACCACCCTGCACTTTTCCACGTCTTTTCATAGACGTCCAACCCTTCAGGAGGTAAACATATCACGCAGGGAAGCCACAGAACGCTTGACTTCTGATCTTTCTAAAATTTCTGATTGGGGCAGAGCAAACTTGGTATTGTTCAATACCTCAAAAACTCAATTCCTCCATCTATCAACTCGACACAACCTTCCAGACAACTATCCCATCTTCTTCAATGACACTCAACTGTCCCCCTCTTCTACACTGAACATCCTCGGTCTGTCCTTTACTTATAATCTGAATTGGAAACTTCACATTTCATCTCTAGCTAAAACAGCTTCTATGAAGTTAGGCGTTCTGAGACGTCTCCGCCAGTTTTTCTCACCCCCCCTAGCTGCTAACTCTGTACAAGGGCCTTATCCCTCCATGTATGGAGTATGCTTCACATGTCTGGGGGGGTTCCACTTATACTGCTCTTCTAGACAAGGTGGAATCAAAAGCTTTTCGTCTCATCAACTCCTCTCCTCTAACTGACTGTCTTCAGCCTCTCTCTCACCGCCGCAATGTTGCATATCTAGCTGTCTATCTAGCTGATCTTGCTAACTGCATGCCTCCCCTCCTTCCGCGGCCTCGCTGCACAAGACTTTCTTCTTTCTCTCACCCCTATTCTGTCCACCTCTCTAACGCAAGAGTTAACCAGTATTCTCAATCATTCATCCCTTTCTCTGGTAAACTCTGGAACTCCCTGCCTGCTTCTGTATTTCCACCTTCCTATGACTTGAATTCCTTCAAGAGGGAGGTTTCAAGACACTTATCCACCAATTTTTGACCACTGCTTTGACCCTTTTATGGGACTGGCATTTCAGTGGGCATTTTTTTTATTGGATTTTTGTTGCCCTTGGCCAGTGTCCTTCCTACATAAAAAAAATAAAAATAAATAAATAAATAAAAAAAATAAATAAAAAAATAAAATAAATAATAATAATAATAATAATAATAATAATAATAATAATAATAATAATAATAATAATAATAATAATAATAATTATTATTATTATTATTATTATTATTATTATTATTATTATGATTATTATGATTATTATCAATAATAATAATAATAATAATAATAATAATAATAATAATAATAATAATAATAATAATAATAATAATATTATGATTATTATTATTATTATTATTATTATTATTAGTGGTAGTAGTAGTAGTAGTAGTAGTAGTAGTAGTAGTAGTAGTAGTAGTAGTAGTAGTAGTTATTGTTGTTGTTGTTTTTTAGCTGTAATACTACTGTCGTTGCATTGTTATTGTTGTTGTTGTTGGTGGTGTTCTGCTGCTGTTGTCGTTGTTTTGTTGTTGTTGTTGTTGTTTGCTGATGTAATATCCTACTAAGTTAACGGTCTTCATTCACTTCAATATCAGTAAGTACTGCGCAGTATGCTCTCCGCCTCATACTTACACCTATTAATGAAAATAAGTGAAAACAATGGCCATACTAATTCAACAAAACGCTATAATGATTTAAAAGATTGAAATAACAAATGGTAAATAAATAAAAGTGCACACATACATAAATGTTACAAACATACATGCATACACAGAAACCGACACACATAAAAACATACATACATACATATATACATACAACCATGCACCCAAAAATACACACACCCCTGTAAGCATTTTCTTTTTATTTACGTTTGAAGGAGACTGGTCAAGGGCACAAAGTAATAATTGGAAACGAAAGAAGAAAAAAAGCTAAATAAAATAAATAACAAATATAAAATAACAAGTGCAAAAAAATGCTGGCCTGTTAAATTTTGTAGTTGTCTTGTTGTCTTGGTACTCCTTATTATATGAACTGGATATATATATATATATATATATATATATATATATATATATATATATATATATATATATATATATATATATATATATATATATATATATATATATATATATCAACATAATATTGGAACTCATTAAATGTTTAGATACTGGATGGTGTACAGATATAGTATTCTATTGGGTAAACACGTATCCATCCTGTCCTTAGGTGGAGGCACACAGACTAAACACACTCAGGCAAACTCACAATAAAACAAAACATTCGCTAAGAACGCAAATCAAAAATACTCATCTAATCCAAAATCAAATAAGACGTTAATGAATTTCCAAGTAATTTCTGTTTTTGTTTTTCATCCTCAACTGTGACCTTCATTTTTGCGTTCCGGCCACAAATCCTGATTGGACACATACCTGTGGGAAATTACCTGCCGAAGGCGATGAGGGAGGGGTGAGGAGGGTGAAGGGGAGGAGTGGAGGGAAGGGAGGGTGGTGCGCTGTGAAAATAATGTTAACAGTCAATTTAGGCGGCAAGGCACATATGAAGCTTAATTAAAATGAGTTACGCGTGACTCTCTCTCTCTCTCTCTCTCTCTCTCTCTCTCTCTCTCTCTCTCTCTCTCTCTCCGTATATTTGTACATCTTAACTTCTCATGTGATTGGTTCATTTTTCCCTTATATGATCATAAGTTTTTTGCATGTTATAATTTCATATCTTCCTTAATTAAGCTTTCTCTCTATCCATGAAATTATTTTGATCTATTTCAGATAGATTGCTCCTTTTATAAAGCGATCTCTCTCTCTCTCTCTCTCTCTCTCTCTCTCTCTCTCTCTCTCTCTCTCTCTCTCTCTCTCTCTCTCTCTCTCTCTCTCTCTCTCTCTCATCTATCTATCTATCTATCTATCTATCTATCTATCTATCTTTCTATCTGTCTGTCTATATGCCTGTCTATCTATCGCTGCTAGCATTATATTGCACCTCTTTTCTTTTTATTTTAAAGGACCAGTAAAAAGTTCATACCTTTAGTAATCTGCATCAATTTAAAGAGAATAGTTAATTAAATATTGCCTCATTAATGGCACTTTGTTCCTGACGGCGGTAATTGCTTTGTCTTTATTGAGTTTTACTGGCATTTTTTTTTTTTTTCACTCTGCAAGGAATATAAATATTATTAAATTCAGAACTACAACAGTTTTCAAACTATAATGTGAGAGTATTGCAATACACAGCACTTCATGTTAGAGATGAACCTAATATTCGCTTTCGCATTCGTGGGTGCAAATATTCGCTGTTTTTTTTTTTTTTTAACATTTGCATTCACAGTTCCATCACCACTTTATTCATTTATTTTTAATGTCCAAGTTTTCCTAAAATCTAATATAATAAACAAATAATAGCATTACGTCCCGTATTATATTAGTAGCGGCCGCTAACTACGTAAGCTGGACAAACTCTAAGAGACTCATGGCAAGATGTGTGGATTTCTTTAACCTGAGATCTTAATCCTTATCTCAAATATATTTTTTCGTAACATTTTGAGCAACACATCTCTACGCTAAGTAAGCCTTTCACAGCCTAGACCAACCACAACACCTCCTCCACAACACAAACAAACTTTGCAACACGACACTTCTCGAAACACATTTCAAGTATTGCGGTGCTCCCACGACAAAGCAAGACAAAGAATACATCAGCCTTGAAACAACAACGCTTCATGCACAAATTAAAACTTTGCATTTTTAATCAACGTGTTTATTTGATATAACTTACTACATGTAACAATAAGCAACATTTGTATTGCAGTTCAACATTTTTGCAACGTCCCAGAACTTTTGCGAATAGAACAAAACAACACATACACACACATACACACACACACACACACACACACACACACACACACACACACACACACACACACGAAGGGAAAGAATATGACAACAATCTGCAGTGAAACACCAAGGAGTGTGGTAAGAAAAAAAAAAAAAAAAACAAGAGGAAGAAGAGGAAGAGGAGGAGAAATAATACAAACATGGCGAGAAAGAAGTCGAGAAAGAGAAAAGAAAAGCAAAGCAGAAGAAAGAATGAAAAATATAAGGAGGAGAGAGAGAGAGAGAGAGAGAGAGAGAGAGAGAGAGAGAGAGAGAGAGAGAGAGAGAGAGAGAGAGAGAGAGAGAGAGAATATCAAAAGACGAGACATGAAAGGCCACACAACCAACAGACGTACGTATAGCTTGACAAATGGATTCCGCAAGACGACCCAAGATACAACAACACAAAATGCAATATCAAACAACAAACAGATATTACACCTCTGTACCCCCTCTTTCCCCCCCTGTTCTTCCTCCTCCCGCACCTCCTCCACCTCTTGCTCTAACTCCTGCCCACAATAGTTGGAGCAGGAGCCTCAAGCCCTAAGCGGTAAAGAGCAGGAGGCGCGGCAGAAAAGTATTTGCATTGTAATTGCTTTTGAGGCAACATGAGCGTTACCGTGTATCTTTGGGGCGGCGGAGGAGCTGCTTTTATGAGGTGAGCTACAGAGAGAGAGAGAGGGAGAGAGAGAGGGAGGGTTGAGGGGGAGGGGGAAAAGAAAGGGGACGGAGTGAGGAATGATCAGTGGAGGAATGAAAGGTGAAGAAGAGGAATTACTCGTATTAGTGGGAATGAGGGAGGAATAAGAAGTATAATGAAGGATACGAAGATCAAAGGAGATGAGAAAGAAAGAACTGTAATGGAAAAGACAGGGATGGTATAAAGAACGAATGGACTAAGTGATATAATGAAAGAAGGAAGGAGAGTTAGGAATACAACAGAAAACGAAAGGATAAATACCACTGAATGACTGAAAAAAGGAAAGGAGAGGAGATGAAGGTAGAGAAGGAAAGGAATGGATGAAACATATTTATGATGCAGAAAAAAAAGAAAATTCAGGAGAGATGAAAGAAAGGAAAAACAGATTAGTGGCTGTGGGTAAAATAAGGAAACATGCAGCTCAAGAAATGGAAAGGCCTTCGTGATAGGTAAGGAAAAAAAAAAGGTACAAAGAAAAAAAAAAGAAGCATAGCTGTATGCACGCAAGTAAAAAGGTAGATAGAAGGGAATGGAAAGAGTTCTTGAGATGAAAAGATGAGAGGCAGAAGAGAACAACAGAAAAAAGAGTTGATATAGGATAGATATATAGTGATAGATAAACTGGGAAAAAATGCAAGAAAAAAGAAAGGAAGGAAGCGTTGCGGTAGGTAAGTAGGTAGTTTGGTAGGAAAGGAAAGAAGGAACTCCCTCAACGGACTGCAAATACAGATCAGAGGTAAGCAGCCACAAGACTAAAGTGAGGCGGGATGGAGCAAAGAGGGGAAGGAGGCTGCCCGCTGAGGGACTGAAAGTTGTGTGAGAAACGTGTGATGTTGGAGAAGCAAGAGAATAGTACGTGGTTGAGGTGGCTGAGAGGAGGAGGAGCAGGAAGAGTGGCAAGAAAGAGGGCAACGCCGGCATGGAGCGCTGAGGCGATGTGAGGCTCAAGGTAAAAGGAATACGACAAAGAACCGGAGCAAAAATTATAGAACAAAGTCATGGAGTACCAGATTAATAAGTGTTAGGAAACGATGTCTAGAGAATGAGGTCCGTAAAAGTGAAATATTAGGTGTTGCGAAGATAAGAACGAGATATTTAACAACAACAAAGACGAGCGTGTCTGTGAAAGCCTTCCATAATAAATATTCTTCTTACAACTTCTGCAAAAAAGAAAAAAAAAAATGAAAATAAGAAATAAAAGAAAGTGTAATTTTTTTTGTCTTTACGTTCACACACACACACACAGAGAGAGAGAGAGAGAGAGAGAGAGAGAGAGAGAGAGAGAGAGAGAGAGAGAGAGAGAGAGAGAGAGAGAGAGAGAGAGAGAGAGAGAGAGAGAGAGAGAGAGAGAGAGAGAGAGAGAGAGAGAGAGAGAGAGAGAGAGAGAGAGAGAGAGAGAGAGATTACTGCAAACATCAGCATTAACATGGTTAAAGCTAATATTTTACCCATGTGAATTATATTACTAATGAAAGAGAGAATAAAACTCTAAAAAAAAAAAAAAAAAATGGAAGATGAAATAAGAAATGGGACAGATTTAATTCCCAAAGTGGCTTCGTAACACTAATCCTGTTCCTGCCGCGTTCCTCACACTGAACCAGCCTGAGCCCAAAGCCACACCTAACACACATTAACCCTTTCACTGCTGGCCAACTTTTACCATAATCATCCACAAAATTTTAAACACCCATTTTAGTATTGCCGTCTCTTAAATATTTACGTGTCCTAGAAAAGACAAAATTACCTTTCTGTGTGTGGCCATGAGAATATTTATGATCCTCTGAATGTTAACAAATGACAATCATTATTCGTACAGTAAAAGGAGTGAAAGCAAACCTATGTTAAATACAGAATCACTAACAGACTTTTCTCTAATGCAAGGAAATATTTCCCTGTTGAATCTCGCCTGTTTGCCTATTTATCTATTTTTTTTATGACAGAATCCTGATGACAAGCATTGAGCCGGAACAACACGCGGCTTTAATAATGTGGCAATAAATTATTCTTCAGGCCACACCACGCGTGAGGCAAATAATTAATAAAGGGCTGTGTATGCATGTACGTAAATCGACCTGCACCCCGCCAATAGAGACAAACTCTGCACACACACACACACACACACACACACACACACTGAGAAGCGTCTAAAAAAACAAAAAAAACAAAAAAAAAAGTCAGGAGAAAAAACAACACCTTCCAAAAATAACACGTAATAAATTGCCCTTTCACATCAACATCTCTTTAAAATGAGTGCTAATCTCTCTGTCTCTCCCTCCTTCCATACAAACACTTCCCTTGAGAAAATAACTAATGACTCATTTTTTACTACCTACACACACACACACACACACACACACACACACACACACGAGAAAAAGCCTCTCCCGCTCGGCATTACACACCACCGCGCCATAACACACGTAGGATGCGCAACTCACTGCCACTAAAACACCAACATTTAAAGCCCATCCATCCACGCTTCCTCCTCCTCCTCCTCCTCCTCCTCCTCCTCCTCCTCCTCCTCCTCCGCCTCCGCCTCCTCGAGCTCTACCATTGGATTTGAAATGAGAATGCGGAAGAATAGTAGGAAGAAAAGAGAGAGAGAAAAAATACATAGAAGAGGAAATGGATTGTATGTAGGAGGCTGAGAACGATGCGTAAAATTAAAGAAAACAAAAAAAAAAAGAAAACTAAATACAAATGATTTCTCTGGAAAAAAAAGAAACACAAAATAGGAAAAAAAGGGTAGTGAAAAGAAAAGTATCTTTTTCATGTACGTGTAATTTATCTGTTACGGAAGATGACTGCACGTGAAAGGAATAATGCTGAGTTTTAATGTACGTATAAAATTAAGGGGAAACAGAAGGCCGTCACAGCGGTTTACAACAAGAAGGATGAGCAGGTGCGGCGTCTGTATTCACTATACCGCGGCAGCTGGCTGGGGGACAGTACCTGGCCCGCGACAGATCCTGTTCACGCTCTTAGTATGGCGAGCCACTCAGATAATCTATGCATGCCAAGGGGGGATGCCTCCCGGGACGTGCCTCGGCCCAGGACCAACTGTGACATTCCTGTAGGCCCGGCGGGGCATCGAATATGTCACGTCGAGGGGCAGAGGTACCATAGGATAGGACAAGCCACAATGAGGGATAGAGACACACCTACGTAGGTGTAGATACACCCAAGCATAAACCGAGGTGTAGGATCATAGCGAGGTGTTTGGTAAGTCCTTCCCAATAAATGGTGATAGGTAGGTAGGATGGTTGCGGGGCTGGTAGTGTCACCCACCCCCCCTGGCTCTAAAAACCGGACATCACGATAGGAACAACCCATCAAGAGGAAAAGAACCTCAGCGAGAGGACAAGAGTCGCAGGTCACTGTCCACTCGCCTCAGCTCCCAACTGGAACACACCCTACGTCAGGCCCCTCCCTGGCCGCCCAACTATACTACCAAGTACCTTAGTGGTTTCCTCCTTAGTGCATGACACCTGGCAAAACATTGTGAGCATGACTATGTTCATGGGTAGAGGAATGAATGCCACCATTCAACAGGTTTCCTCAGAAGCACTACAGGGCGTGGCCAGGCAATTTGGATGCAAAAGGACCCTCTCCCTTCTGTGCTGCCTGGCAGACGACCCAGACAATGAGAAGGAAACCTAGTGCTGCCTAATGGTCGGCCCCGAGGCAGAGGCCTTCATGACGAATCTCCCAAACGACATCTCCTAGACCCGTTTGTGGAGGAGACTTACCAAGAACCTGGCAACCCACCACCACGACAACGCGTCCTCACGACTGGTCAAACTCACTTGGGGCCAAGAGACAGTTCGCAGCCTCGCCAACCGACCGCTCCTGCTGGCGAGCCAGGTGCTTTGTGGCTCCTCCGATGCAGACCAGGAGCGCCTTGCCCGGGAAGGCTTCCTCCGGGCAGTGGCCCATGCACTGGGCCGGCACTGGTGTCAAAACCCCAAGGCGCCGTTGTCCTAATTGGTTGAGGATGCTGACCATCGACTGGCGTCGACAGGTTCCTTCTCGGCAGCTGGGAGTCCCCACACCCAGGGTCTCGCTCTGTTGCTGGTGCCCAAACTACTTCAGCCACTGCTGCTCCAGACACTGGTACCACTGTCCCAGCGCCACCCGCCCCCACTAACAACAGGCACACTCGACACTCTGTTCCAACTCTGGGCGAGGGGATAGGAGGGGTCGCCGCCAAGAGGAGTGGAACACCACCGACCATGAGAGATTCCTGTCTCATTTCCGCCACCTGGATGACGATTTGCAGAGCCTGCGCAGCTGGCAAGTCGAGCTGAGGGAATCACTTCAGCGGTGGCGGACGAAGATGCTAGCGGAACTCCTGGCTGAGGCCCAGAGGACCCAGGACGAAGCCCATTCCAGTCATGCCGAACTGCACTGCATGGAAGTGACCCCATGGCAGCATCACCAAACCTTTATCATAGAGGACATCTAGACATCCCAGGAGCCCCTGGTGGTGTCATTGGCTTCACCTTCTGCGGCCGAGGACGGTCTTCGTCACAGAAAGGGCGCGGGGGGGGGGGGCGCCTGGTGGTAATGTTACGCACCACGCACCCCCACACACGCACCCATACACAAGTACCCACACACATACCCACATGCACCCACACACAAGTACCCATACGTGCTGGGCGCACCAGTGGGCACCCACACGAGCTGCGAGAGGGTAGTAGACGCGGAAGAGAGACCTGTATTTGCATGAAAAGCCGCTACTGCTGAGCCAGCTCCGATTGCGTGACCCCTTTTTATGAAAGTCACAGTGGGCCTGGCGCTGGGAATAACAATCCTCTTAGGGGGACACGGAGAAAGGCGACACCTAGCGACGAGACAAGACAGAAACAAGGTATCTCTGGTGCGTGGAAGCCGTGTGGCCAGCGAGCCCCGCCTGAGGAAGCCTCCCGTCAGGGTTTCCGTCGGTGCTTTTCGGAGGATCGACTCCGTGCATCGTGACTGGCAACAACTAACATGTAGTGTTCCTTCAGACTGAAGGAATGCGGACGCTTGTGCCCACGGCGCGCCTGGGGACGTTCCCCATCGGTGCCTCCGTCACCAACCCCTCTGGCACCGCAGGGGAGGGGCTGTTACAGGACTGGATAGTGTGTAGCAAGCTACGTCGACACCCGCAAGCGGAATTGTCCCAAGTGCCACACCCGCGGGCCGTGCGCACAGCAACTCACCTGCCTGGGGCACCGGAAAAACTATAGACGTTGAGTATCATCCTTCACCAACTGACCTCGACAGCGACCAGCGGTGACCATCCTGACCAGCCTAGCCGGTGACCCACAGCCACAACGCCCCTCCTGCATGCCCCTGCCGGCACCTCTGCCCAAGGAAGGCAGTGCTGTTGACCGTGGCGGACGGCTCACTCAAGTTCCGGCCATCGCGGGAGCAACATCGTCGGGGGGTGATGTAACCTACCTAAAGGCATGATTAGGCATGCCGACAGACAACCCCGGGAGACCCCGCTATGTTACAGGGGCTCCCGGCGGGGTCAGGAAGAGTGCCCCCCCCTCCCCGGGCATTGCCTGGGAAATTACTGGCCTAGAAGTGTAGAGTATACACGTACCCAGTCCGACGCCTGAAGGTAGAGGCGTCGGAGTAAGGTCATGCCATGCCATTGGCCGATCGGACAGAACGTAGGTAAGTGTTGGGGAGCAGCGTCTCCTAAGGAGTCGCTGGTTCCCCGTTACTCCCCTGGTGGGGCGTAACAAAAATAAGCGTAACTACATCTTAAACTGATGTAAAAAGACGATGCAAAAAGAGGTTATCCCGATGTTTTACTCGAATTACTTCAAATAACTCTTAATAAAATACCAGCTTAATTAAATAAGAAAATTACGCAGATTAAAAAATGGAATCTTTTCAATTAAAATAACTAAATGACTTAATAAAGAATGAAAAAATAAATTATTACAGCTGAAAGAAAGAAAATAGTTTTATTGCACGAAGAATAAATGACTGAGCTGCGAATAAAACCCAAATGATACAATTTTACAAGAGCGAAAATCATCACACCTCCCCCCCCAAAAAAAAAAGTTATTATATGATTAGGCGAATCCTTAGACAGATTGACAGACTTACACACAAACAGAGAGAACAACACACACACACACACACACATACACACACACACACACACACACACACACACAAGGGCAACACTAGAATGTGAAAGATGGACGAGGAGAAAAAAAGGAAGAAGACGAGTACAAGAATGATAAAAGGGAACATAAAAGACCAATAAAACTTCGTGTACCAGGGAAGGTTAGTATTTTACACGCCAGAATCAGAATAATATAAGGTCCCATAAAAAGGTCTGGTCTGTTGCTACGCCTCTCGTACACGGAGCTAAGGAAAACGTGGAGCTTATATTGAGGTTAATTCTGAATGCAAATAGAATACAAAGAAAAAAAAATCAAGCCCACGGTAATGAATGAGAGGAGGACGAGAAGAAGGAGGAGGAGGAAGAGGAGGAGGAGGAGGAGGAGGAGGAGGAGGAGGAGGAGGAGGAGGAGGAGGAGGAGGAGGAAAATAGATAAGGACGATGACGATGGAAAAAAAAAAAAAAAAGGAAGAGGAAGAAAAGGTTGATTTGTGTGTTAGTAAGTTCAGAGGAAAACTACAAAAAAGATACAAGGGATGCGCAATATTCCTTACGAGAGATGATTATAGCTTTTAAAATTAAGATGAAGATTAGATAGATTAAGAGAGGATCTAAGAGTGCTGCTATTCGTTTGGCATAAGGGATATAACAAGAGTGATACGGACAAGATTATTAGAGTTAGTAGTCAGGATAGGACTACGAGTAAAAGGAATGGATTCAAACTTGAGAGGGTTAGATTAGTAAATAAGAGACAGGAAGAAATTGGTTTTCAAAGGGAGCAGTAGACGACTGGAACAAACTCAGCAATCAGGTTGTTAGTGCCTAATTAATGAGGACTCTAAAAGATAAGAGTGTGTCAGTTTATCAACTTCGTGCAGCTTTTCTTTCTTTCTTTATTTTTTTGTTTCAATATTTTTAAGGGCAGCGTAAACAAAACAAAGTGATCAAGACACTAATACTCACATTTTCATTCGTGTGAGGGAAGTTCGACTATAATAACTACTGCCTTGCTAGACTACTTTAACAGGTTAACAGTATCTAAAAGAGAACAGAACACAATAGGGCTGCTACGCCTTCCTCTTTTCCTTTCAAAGCGGCATAAAAAAAAGTGAGAATACAAGACCGTAATATTATCTACGGTAAAAAGAGAAAACCGTTGTCTTTTTTTTTTATACATAGAAAAGGCTCGAATTAGAGAGGGAAAAAAAGCAGGAGTAAAAGTGAGAACACGAGGTGTAAGGGAGAGGAAGAAAGGAAAGAAAAGAAGAGAAATGGAGAATGTGCAGGAAATTGTAAATGGAACGTGAAAAGGAAGGAAGAGGGAGGGGTGAAGGAAACGAAGTGAAGAGAGAGAGGGAAAAATGAGAGATGAGGGAAGGTGGAAGTGGTGGGAAGTGATGTTTTGGAGAGAAAACCTGGGGAGGAAGGGAAGCTGGAAGTAGAGAGACAGAGAAAAGAGGAGGGAAAGAGAAGAAGAAAATGCGATTAAATGCAACCTCGTCACGGAGAGACAAATTGGAATAAGTATTGAATAGAAAATGGAACAGTTGAGGAAGAGAGAGAGAGAGAGAGAGAGAGAGAGAGAGAGAGAGAGAGAGAGAGAGAGAGAGAGAGAGAGAGAGAGAGAGAGAGAGAGAGAGAGAGAGAGAGAGAGAGAATCACTTTCATAACCATAATAATACTTTTTTCATGTGAAATAACGATGATGATGATGATGATGATGATGATGATTATAATTATTATTACAATCACAACCATTATAATCATTATCATTATTTCTGCTGCTGCTGCTGCTGCTGCTGCTGCTGCTCCTGATGCTGCTGTTATTGTTGTTGTTGTTGTTGTTGTTGTTGTTGTTGTTGCTGTTGATGTGATTGTGATTTTTTCTTTTCCTTTCTTTCTTTGTGAAATGATCTCGTCATCGTCGTTATTGTTCTCATTATTGTTGTTGTTGTTCCTGTGGTGGTGGTGGTAGTAGTAGTAGTAGTAAAGGTAAAAGTAGTTAGTAGTAGTAGTAGTAGTAGTAGTAGTAGTAGTAGTAGTAGTAGTAGCAGCAGCAGTAGTAGTAGTAGTAGTGATACTAGTAGTAGTAGTACTAGTAGTAGTAGTACTAGTAGTAGTAGTAGTAGTAGTAGTAAGAGTAGTAAAAATAATAGCAACAACACCAACCACATCAACAGTACCATCACCACCACCGCCACCACCAACACCATCACTGCCGCCGCCGCCACCGCCGCCGCCGCCGCCACCAGCATTAGGGGAACCAAACCCAGTGACCCAAAAACTGACCTTCTGTGGGGACCAACGATAAATAAAACAGGAAATTCACAAACCCCAAAATATCGAATAAAGTTAAAATTTATGGAAGGTTATACTCAGGCCACCCTCTCCCCCCGCCCTACCTCCTCACCCATCCACCAACCACGCCCTTCCACCCCATACCCCCACCCCAGCCCCATCCTTCCCCCGCCACTTATCCACCAGCCTTCAGCTAACTCACGCATCGCCACACGTGAACAAGATAGTAATGAAAAATGCAAATTATATAAGGGATGTTATAGTTTATTTCTTTATCACTCATTCTTTCTTCCTCTTCTTTTATCAATGGAATCAAAACTATGCCATTTCTTTGTCTTCTCTTACATTGTTACAACTCCAAGAACTAGCAAACCAACTACTACTACTACTACTACTATTATTAATAATAATAATGATAATAATAATAATAATAATAATAATAATAATAATAATAATAATAATAATAATAATAATAATAATAATAATAACAACAAAAATAATAATAATAATAACAAAAATAATAATAATAATAACAATAATAATAATAATAATGATAAGTAATAATAATGACACTGCTCTCATCACCATCACCACCACGAGTCGGGGATTAATTAATACGAAGTCAATCTATTAGAATAAAAAGAATGACAATCGACATCACATTCGTAAAATAACCATATGACAATAGACAAGAAAAACAATACCATATGATATAAAATCTAAAAGTAATTATTACAAAATGATTACAAAATACCACTTAAATAACTATCATGCAACAAATTTTACTAAAACATCATTGATAGAAAATAAACATACACAGCTTCAAAAGAAGATTAGATAAATTCATGGATGAGGATGATAGTGGAAATAAGAAGGTATACATCATGCAGGAACTACCACGTATAGGTATCATGGCTTCTTGCAGCTTCCCCTATTTTCTCATGTCCTTATGTTCCTATATGCATGAGTCGCTGCTTACATAACACCCACTCCAACAGTGTCCATCGCCTGCAGCACCTCCATACATATTCATAGCATTACATCGACACCAATATAAATACACTGACGGGGCTGGAGGGAAGATATAACTCACGGCAGTATAGGGGCTGTCTCTGTAGGGCTGCTGACGCCACTCGCCGTGTCCCACTCCCCGCGGCGCCCCGACACACGGTGATGGACGGCACCGGCGGAACGCGAGACGAGTAGTTCATCACATCCCCTTCCCTCTACTTCTTCTGAGCCTCATTCTCATTTCCTATCTGATGCTGCTGCTGCTGCTGTCTACTCCGTCACCTCTTCTTCCTTCCCTCTTCCTTCTTATTTCCTGCTGTTGTTCTTCCTTCCTTTTTTTTTTTTTTTGTGTGTGTGTGTGTGTAAGGGTGTCATCTGTTTCCTCTTTTTCTTTTTCTTTTCCTTCTTTTTGTTCTGTAACTGTTCTTGCTGCTACTGATGCTGTCCACTCCATCACCGTTGTTATCTTTTTTTTCTTCATTCCTCTGAATTCTTTGTTTACTCATTGTCTTTCTTCTTTGTATTGCATCTCTTCCATCTTCTTTTTTTTCTTTAACATATGACAATCCGAGATCTCTGTGTACTCTCTCTCTCTCTCTCTCTCTCTCTCTCTCTCTCTCTCTCTCTCTCTCTCTCTCTCTCTCTCTCTCTCTCTCTCTCTCTTTTCAACTCTTTGTCTCATCGTTATTCCTTATCTTATGTTTCTCGCATTTCTTTTATCTTCTCGTATTTTTCTCTCTAACTTTCTCTTCCGTCACATTACTTCCTACCTTGTTGTTCAACTCCTTTGTTTCTTCATTCCCTCTGCTTTCTTCCCCATCCTTTCCATCTTCTTATTTTTTATTTTTTTATTTTTTTTAACTGATGAACATGACTGCAATGATCTAACATCTCCCTCATCTCACTTTCACCTACTCACTTACTCCTACTGCTAAGAACAACACTGTCTTCACTACCTTCTCATTAATGCTTATACCTTCGCTTCATTACCCGTTCATACCTGTTATTACCTGCACACACACCTGCTGCTCCACTTCCATGTAATCGCCGCTACTCTCATCACCTCATCCATAGTACCATCCACTCATCATCACTCATCGCCAGGTTATTAAGACCATCCTACCCACTATCTACAAGAAACAATCAGTCCTTCCTGCTGTTGTGGAAATAGTGAGAAAAGTAAAGCTTATATCATATAAGTTTTACTTTTCTCACTACTGACACAACCACCACCAGCAATTATCACTACCACCACCAGCACCACTACTACTACTACTACTACTATCACCACCACCACCAAGGACATTTTTAATACCAAGTTATCTCCGCTATCACTATACATCAACACAAACACCACAATAACCTCTAACCACCACCACCACCACCACCACCAACACCACTACCACCGCAGCTATGACCTACATCTGCCTCATAAGTTCATCACCACCATCACCACCATCACCACCACCAGCACCTCACTAATCCTCCTATACGTCACCATTTTGCCACGCCACTACATGCAGCAACACCCTCCACCCAACCACCACCACCACCACCACATATCACTACACCATAACTTCACCTGTACAGCCCATCCATCACCAGCACGACCCTTTAGCCACCTGTATATCCCGCAAACATCTGTCCACCTCACCCCCTGACCCTCCCCAATGTAAAAAAAAAATAAAAAATAAATAAATAAATAAATAAATAAATAAATAAAATAGATAAATAAAATGAATAAATAAAAAAAAAAATAGAAAAAGCATCACGCCACTTCCGCTAAACCACAGGACTATACTTTCATCTGTAAATTGTGTGAAAGTGAAATGCTGCGGTGAAACTTTATTGTCAGATTCAGCGTCCCAATATACGAGGGAATCATGCGTATTGGGGGAAATGTGTGGCTGATCCGTTAGTCTGTTCAGCCGACCCCGTGTGCTGAGTCGTCGGCGATTAAGTTGCTTTGTCTGAGTGGGTGGAAATCTTAGCTGTCATCATGAGACACACACAAGTAAGCACACACACACACACACACACACACACACACACACACACACGGATTACTGCTCACCAAAGTTCATCTCATAGTTTCAACGACGTCGAGGCTCCAGTCTTTCTTAAGTGAGATGATGAAATAAAGAGATAGTATGAGAGGATTATCGGAGGTCAGGACATCAACCAGTGAAAATGTCTCGTGAAAGTTTGCACAGGACCTTCTGTCACACTTCATGGATCTCGAGTTCTTTTCAATGGCCTCAGGAGCTAAATTCATATAACCGTGCTTATGCTACAGATCTCAGCCTCTCATGCTGATTCAACGCTGGAGTTTTGAGCAGTCAAGGAAACACTGCTTGGGCCACTTCGCCACCAAGGTCAGGAAGGAACACACAAAGGCAATAAGGCGAGAGCCTGGACTATGCTGGCGAGGGGGAATAACAGTAAGGACTCTCAAAACTTGTATCCGTCTGAGGTGGTCTTCTGCAAGGGTCTTATGTGTTTGGCTGTAATGTCTCTGGTGCCTTGTATTCGTGCCTCGCAAGCTGACCCTTAAGTAAGAGGCCATGGCTTGGTGGAGGTCAGGGAGAGTTCACACACAGCAATGTATCTACGGTGTAATCCTTCGTGCACGTTATGCTCCAGGATCCTCAGTTAGTTTATGTGACATCCCGAGGCACGAGAGGGCGCACAACAGAGGTTACCCAGCAGAGGCAGGTCATGTGTGTTGGCGGGAGAACACCGATCAGCTCCTCTCCTCCGAATAAACCACGAGGACAGGACACTGGCATGAATTGAATGAAAGAAGGTTATGCACGAGGAAATGCTTTGAAGCTACCAAATTTGCCACATTAGACGCAATAAATACACACACACACACACACACACACACACACACACACACACACACACACACACACACACACACACACACACACACACACACACACTCATCCGGGCCCTCTCT
Organism: Scylla paramamosain; assembly: GCF_035594125.1. Taxonomy (NCBI): domain Eukaryota; kingdom Metazoa; phylum Arthropoda; class Malacostraca; order Decapoda; family Portunidae; genus Scylla; species Scylla paramamosain. The sequence continues at coordinate 29,655,202 of NC_087152.1, read as the reverse complement.
GAAGCAGGGATTATAAACACAAATTGGCATGGAAATGTAAGCGATAGGAGAGACGCAAGGCGGCTCCTGGACACAAGCAGCAAAGCAGTGGTGCCGAGGAGCCGCGTGGCATCAGGACGTGTTTGTGACAAAGACTTCTTATTAATTAAGGAATGGTGAGGAAAGCAGGAAGCGCGTCGAAAATGTGTGTTTGTTTGTTTGTGTGTGTGTGGTGTGTGTGTGTGTGTGTGTGTGTGTGTGTGTGTGTGTGTGTGTGTGTGTGTGTGTGTGTGTGTGTGTGTGTGTGTGTGTGTGTGTGTGTGTGTGTGTGTGTGTGTGTGTGTTCGCGCATTCCAGGCTAGCAAATAAAAACTTCAAACAATAGCAGTAAAGATACGTTATAATTAGAAACAGTATGGAGTCAAAAGCTTTTCGTTTCATGGATTCACCTCCTCCTACAAACTGTATTGATTATCTCACTTACCGCCGCAGTGTTACATCGTTATATCTCTCACTATATTTTACCGCCATTCCCTTAAATCCTGTCCTTTTGAACTTGCTAACTGCATGCCTTCCCGCCCCGTCCAACGGCCGCACTGCACAAGACTTTCTACTTACTCTCACGCCCTTGTCTGCCCACGCTATTGATAATTTTAAGTGTTAAAGAGTATCTTCACTCATTTATCTCTTTTACTGGTAAAGTGAAACTCTCTTCCTGTTTTTGTTTGCCTTCTTGCCTACAACTTGAAACTGGCTGCCTCTTTAGCCCCTCCTGTTTCATTTTGGGAAATGAATTATAAGCGTTTTTTTTTTTTTTTATTGTTTGTGCTCTTATCGTGTTTCCCTGACACACACACAAAAAAAAAAAAAATCAGCATGATCTCCATAAATAATAAAAATGAAAAAAATGATATGACTTGATCGTCTAGCTAGTCCCCTCCTGATAACAGTCGTCAGAGTTGTGTCACCAGGTAAGCAACACCCGACGCCTGAGTAAATATTCCCCCAGCCTCGTGAAATATTACAAGTGCCGACACTCTGAAATTATGGTGACCTCTGCACGGCTGTCCTCACATCATACAGCATAAATCGCGTGCTGCTTCTTCTGTATTGCGATACACGTACACGGAGGCTTATTGGCCCCACAAACTTAGTGAAGTGAACTATGAATTTAGGAGACTGCAGTAAAAAAAAAAAAATCATTATGGGAAAGATCAACGAGCAGTGAAAGGGTTAATATCAAATTAACACCATTGACAACAAAAGAAGTTAACTAGAATTTCAAATTTATTAGTGCCTGCTGTCTTCTTCTGACTTTTAAATCATCTAGTCAAATGAAGTAACAAGAGTTAAATTGCCGAAGAATGTAATATATATCGAAATCATAGGTTACGTCTGTCTGTCTGTGTTTGTCTGTCTGTCTGTCTGTCTGTCTGTCTAGTCTGTCTGTCTGTCTGTCTCTCCTACACATACTGTTTTTAAAAACTGATCATGCTTATCTCCAATAGTCACTCGTGCGTGTCTTCCAAATGCAAAAGGCATTATAAACACACATCTTCCTCCCAGTACTTTTGTGTCATTAAAAGTATAGCTAGTCGTACGCACACTTTTTTTTTTTCCTTATTTTCTTCCTGAAGTGTAAAGGGTAGCGTGAGAACTTTATTTTATTGTGTTCTTTTCTCTTCTCTTTTCTGTTCTGCTCCCTTTTTTCTTTCTCTTAACTTTCTTTCTCTTACTCTTGTTTTTTTCCTTTCTCTTTACCTTCTTTCTCACGTAATCTACATCTTCTTAGTTCTTTTTTTTTTATTCTGTGTTCTTCCTTTTCATTCTTGTTTTCTTTACGTACCATTTCTTGCACATTTACTTATTTCACTTTACTTTGGAAATGCTTATCTCTGTCAACGCCCAGGCAACTTTCAGGATTACTCTTGTCCTAATGTCCTGAAGAAAGGAAGAATTATGACCACTTTCACAATCTCCCCCTTCCCCCCGTCTCTCTCTCTCTCTCTCTCTCTCTCTCTCTCTCTCTCTCTCTCTCTCTCTCTCTCGTTACTAAAGTGCTGTGTCATGTGACTTGGGCGGTCATGTCCCTCCACGTTCCTTGATTTTCAGTCACGAGGATGAGGTGTGACGGTCTGCACGCCAAGCTGTTGCTCTCTGTGATCCTGTCTTTGTCTTCCTCTCCCTCTCCCCCTCTGTCTTTCCTGTGATACTCAGCGGTTCCATTTAGTGCTTCCTGGCAGTGTATCCCATATATTCTAGTTGCCTTTCCTTTATTTGTTTAAGTAGTTCTCAGTATATACACACGCATATGCAGCTTATCCTCCAGTCTTTTTTGTGTTAGCTCTATCTCATTCTCTTTTCTTTATTTTTTCTCATTATTCATGTTTTTTTTCCCTACCTCTCTTCATTTCCTTACTTACTTCCTTTATTTTTATTACATTTCGTGTTATATTCTACTTTTCTCTTTTCTTTTTTTCTTTTCCTTATCCCTCTCTTATTTATCTAGCCCTTCCTCCACTTCCACGTTTTGTTCTTCCCCTTCCTTTTCATTCCTTTTGTACAGTGTTTCCTCTCTCTCTCTCTCTCTCTCTCTCTCTCTCTCTCTCTCTCTCTCTCTCTCTCTCTCTCCCCCACAGCACACAACACGGAAGTGCAGACACACAACGCCTCTCAGCGCCCCGAGGATTCCAGATATAATTAAAACATGACCTATTAGACAGAAACTTTGGCGTAACTTTCTATTACAGTCGAGAACAAGGGAGTGTGAGCGATGGATTACGAACGCTCCCACTGCGATCGTTCAGACTGGAGCGAAGTTAGAGATGCGAGACAAACAGACAGACAAAGCAAGAGACGATAGTGAGAGAGATGAAGACAATGGCGATGAGGGAGATGAAAAGGGAGTTAAGAAGGAGTAGGAGGAGGAGGAGAAGAAGGAAAAAAATACCAAAGAAATACAAACCAGTGGAGTTGTTGGTATGTAATGTGACCGTTTGTGTATAATTTCTTGTATATGGTAAGATATTTTTTTTGTATATATTTCATTTTCATTTTGTATGTGTTATATGTACAGGCCTTTAATATTAGCCATGCAAGAAAACGTGTATCTTTAAATAAAATCTGTTTAAATAAAAAAAAAAAAAAATCAGCCTATTTATTCTTACTGTATTATCTAACATACAGTGATGGGAACAAGATAGCATAGACGAAGGCTTCCACCTCACCCACCGCACCCTCCGGCCGGGATAAGAAGAGATATCATGCATTGTAGGGGAAATACATGGAAATTTTTTTTTTTTATAGGGAAGAGGTAAAAACGTCACTCTTGCGGTTTCTATCCGGATATAGGTAAACATGAAAAGAGGAGGAGGAAGAGGAGGAAAAGGATCACAAGAAGACGAAGAAGAATAAGACGAAGAAAAAGATGAAGAAGAAGAAAAAGAAAAAAAGAAGAAATGAAAGAAAAAAAGAAAAAAAGAAAGAAAAGAAAGAAAAAGAGAGAAAGGATATGTGAAGAAAAGAGATAGATGAAAGAAAATCAAGAAGAAGAAAGAGAGAGAGAGAGAGAGAGAGAGAGAGAGAGAGAGAGAGAGAGAGAGAGAGAGAGAGAGAGAGAGAGAGAGAGAGGTAGGGGGGAGGTAGAACGTGCAAGAATAAAATGGATACGAAGAAAAAAACAAAGAAGACAAAGAGGATGGATGGGGAGAAGAAAGAGCAAGAAGTGAGAAGGAAAAGGAAAGTCGTTAATCTGCTTAGTTTTGGAGGAAAGACGTGCCGGGCTGGAGGAGAAAGAAACATGCATCTCTAGGGAAGAACTCTACTATGAGCATACCACGTGCCCTCCTCCTCTTCTTCCTCTTCCTCTTACGTATGCCATCCCTCCTCTTTAATATGCACTTAAATCCACGCTTTGTTCATTAGATAATCCTTTCTCCTCAATTTACATTCCTCCCTTCTCTTTCCTCCTTTTCCTTTACTTCCCTTCCTTTTTACCCTCTCATAAACTCCATCTCCTCTTCCTTCTCTCCCTTCTTTTTTTTTTCTCTTCCTGTCATCTGGCATTGCTTTCCTTCCTTCTCTTTCCTTTCCCTTTTCAACTTCTCAAAAGTCTATCTTCTTTTTTCTCCTTCTCTTCTTCCCTTCTCCCATCATCCGGCATTGCTTTCTCTCCTTTCCTTTCCTTCCCTTCCCTTCCCTTTCAACCTCTCAAAACACTATTTCGTTCTTCTCTTTTCCTCATTCTCTTTTCTTCTCCCATCTCCCCTTTATACCTCTTATTTCTTCAGTTTCCTATCTTCTACACGTTACTCCTCTTTTTTTCTTTCTTCTCCCTTCCCCCTTCCACCCTCCTTTCCTTCTCTCCTCTCTCCGTACCCTCCCGTCCAGCTCCCTCCCGTTGTTCCTCCTCCCCACCTCTGCCTTCTCAGTTCCCCTGCTCCTCTCTCTCTCTCTCTCTCTCTCTCTCTCTCTCTCCCTCCTAGCCTCGGACGAAGAAGAAGCATCGAGGTCCTGTATAGTAAAGGAGCTATTTTTTGTGTACTGTATATCCCCAAAGTTTGTGAAAGTGAGGCATCCGTCTTCGTTCAGGCCTGCGGGGAGAAGGACGAGGAGGAGGAGAAAGAGGAAGAGGAAGAGGAGGAGGAGGAGGAGAAGGAGAAGGAGGTGTAGTAACATAAAAAAATACATAGGTAGTAACGAGTAGGGATAAAGCTTGTCCCTCCCTTTTATAATGAAGCCACATTTTTCAGTGCCTTACACATCAATATTACTGGAGTGAGGAGGCGGAAAATGAGGGGTGTCTTCTCCCAACACACCGATCCCACTGAGGAGAGAGAGAGAGAGAGAGAGAGAGGAGAGAGAGAGAGAGAGAGAGAGAGAGAGAGAGAGAGAGAGAGAGAGGAGAGAGAGAGAGAGAGAGAGAGAGAGAGAGAGAGAGAATCACTATGAACAATAACTAACTTTCTCCACAATAAGGCAAGTTTTCCACTCGTTTCTTTGTACCTTCGTCAACCTCCTTTACACGTAAAAATAACAAAAGAAAGTTTATGACTAACTCAAAACACCAAAAATGTTCGGGTTTGTTCACTAATAAAGCGAAGAACAGCACACTCGTTTCTTAGTTGTAAGATAAAGAAACTTGCCACGTGCAGGCCAACATTATATCACAGGAAGGTGCAAAAGCAATGATAGGTATACGCAAAGGGAAACAATGTCTAGAATCTCACACACGACACAACATCAACAAGAAACCAGTAACATATACAGATGCTGATACTATTTTACTGAGAATGAAACGAAGATAGTGAGAGAATACGTAGATGAAATATACTTACATCTTTCCAGGAAGAAAGAATAATGTATCTACGTAATGCTTCATTATGTCATTCCTGTCTCTTTACATACGCTGTCATCTTCTTACAAGAATCAAAAGCAGAGACTTTTCGTAGATAAGTCCACGTTGGAACTTAACTTCCTATCAATGTTTGTTACAATTCAGTCAGCGTTTGCATAAAATGATTCCTTGTTATTGTAATGTCAAATTTCCGGAAGAATTTTGTTCAAAAGAGAAAATTAGAAGAGAATAAGAATAAAATTCAAGAGAAGTTCGAGAGGAGAGGAAAGTGGAAGCAAAGTATAGAAAAGGAACATAATATACACCGTGTGTATATTATATATATATATATATATATATATATATATATATATATATATATATATATATATATATATATATATATATATATATATATATATATATATATATATATATATATATATATATATATATATATATATATATATATATATATATATATATATATATATATATATATATATATATATATATATATATATATATATATATATATATATATATTGCACTGATATAAACCAAAGAAAGTGGGAGTTAATAGAAATGCCGAGAAATCTAAAACCAGAAATCTGGCAAAGAGAAACAAAGAACAGAAAATAAAAAAGAAGTGAGAAAAAAAGAAAATAAAAAAAACTATGAGAGGAAAGAGACACAAATGAAAAAGTGACAAACAATTAAAAAGAAAAGGAAAAGGAAAGAAGATAACACGGAAGAAAAAAAAAAAGAAAGTAGGAACGATGGAAGGAGTTACCAAAGAGAGGCAGAGAATGAAGGAGAACTGGAAGAATTAAAGGCGATGGAAGACTTAAACTACGCTGCACAGACGAACTCAACAACATCAACAACAACAATAGAATAACATGTCAATGAAATTACAAGATCTGTTCGAACCTATTGCGTGAGAGAGAGAGAGAGAGAGAGAGAGAGAGAGAGAGAGAGAGAGAGAGAGAGAGAGAGAGAGAGAGAGAGAGAGAGAGAGAGAGAGAGAGAGAATTACATAAACCCCATAACAAACAAATATCATAACAAAACAGACACTAATCATTTCCCAACACACACACACACCATCCACTACTCACTAACAAAACTCTACGCATGTACGCACCGCCCCACACACTGACTAATCTCTACCCAACACTACGTGCACTGCAAACCACCTCAGGATTTCGACAATTAAGATACGCAGGGCAACAATAAACTCGAGGCTTACTCCATCTTATCATTAAATACCCTTAATTATTAGACTACTTCCATTTCCATACCTCTTAGGCTTGTGGGAGGAAAATACTAATGAGTTACTCTAATGGTCTTACATCTCCTTCGTGTTTATCTTGAGCAAGCTACACTGGGTTCTAAAGAAGAGGGTTTTGGGGAATGGTTGCTGTAAATAGTTAAGCTGGTCAAGTTATAGCTCTCGATAAGGTTGCATTAGGGTAAGTTTGTGGCTTGTGTGTGTGTGTGTGTGTGTAGTGTGTGTGTGTGTGTGTGTGTGTGTGTGTGTGTGTGTGTGTGTGTGTGTGTGTGTGTGTGTAGAGGAAGAGGAGTAAGATAAGACATGATGGGACACCGAAGAAAGAAAACGGGAAGGAAGTAACAAAGGAAGCTGGAAAAAGGTAAAGATAGCAGGACAGAAGCAATGAAGGGGAAGAAAAAAGAGAAGACACAACACAACAAAGACAAAAGCAAGTCGAAAAAAAAGGAAATAAGTGAACAAACAAGGAACAACAACAACATCAACTACCACTACCACTACAGCTACTACTACTACTACTACTACTACTACTACGTACCTCAAGTAGAAAGCAACACAATCAACAAGCATACAACGAAAAGACAAAACAGAATAGAATAAAAATAGAGGAAAAATATCACAAACTCGAAGAGAAAACTGAATTAAGGAAAGGGAAAAGAAAGAAAGAAAAGAATGGAAATAATAGAATAAGGAGACGTTCGGTAAAGAATAGGAAAAAGAAGACAAGGAAATTATTACTGGGTGATTCAATTTAGCCTGAAGCACGAGGGACACGAAGATACAACAAGATGCGCGCTAAAAATATTAAATGAAGCAATAAAAAAAAAAAAAATTGAAAAGAAGTGCTCGAGGAGTGCCAGGGAGGAGAAGCGACAACAAGGATGGAGGAAGAAGAAGAGGAGGAGGAGGAGGAGGGAGGAGGAGGAGGAGGAGGAGGAGGAGGAGGAACGCAAAGGAGCACAAGGAAAGAACAAACAGCAAACCTGTTGTTCCTTACGCGGGCTCTTTGAGGGAACTGCTACAGGAAAGAGATCAGAACTATTACTCGTGTAGTTTTCTATCTGATACTAGACAGTCACAGAACATCTTCAGTGAAGTGAAATCTGACGGATATGTCCGAAAAGAGTTTTATTATAACTTCCTAAGACAGCGGATGGCAGCTCAGGTTGTGGGTTGCAGTCCGAGATACAATCTCGCGAACTGTTGTGCTGTTGATGACATCCAGACGCTAAGCACCAGACATGTTAGAAGTGTTTGCATTGTTGACATGATTGACGTAATTTCTTTACCAGTTCTCTCGAGGCTGTTTTGTCTTCTTGCTATATTTCAATGATTCAACTGTAGAGTAATCACACATGTTAACGTTATTGAATCTCTTGAATATTTTCAAAAAACCTGTTTTAAAATCGCCTCGCAACTTTCTCTTTAAAAGACCGAATCATTGAAAGTTCACCTCGTTAAACAGTTTTGGTTGTTGTACGCTGCACTCCTTTAAGCTTTCCTCTCTTTTTTTTTTTTTTTTTTTTTTTTTACAATATGGGAACAAAAAACTGTACGCAGTAGCTCAAAATGGAGTCCAGGCAGTGAATTATAATGATAAAATGTCTTTTTGATTAGTTATCTAAGATGTGTCCGATGAGTGAGTCCAGTGAGTTTGAATGACCTCTGAGCAAATCTGGCTTTATTGACATTGTGTTTGCCACTCCAAGGCTCAACTAGCAAATCTTTCTAAATTTGACTGCGAGACTTCTTTGCCGTGTGTTGTATTTAATTTACCG